>NC_047117.1:43593298-43610798 GCF_902500255.1 Thalassophryne amazonica
ATCTGAACACAGGGTCGGAGCGCGCGCTTCTGTTTCCAGATCCAGATCTCCGCACGGATGCGCAGCAGAGACATGCCCCAGCGCTGACTGCTGGAACACCAGAGGAAGACACAGCCAATGCTCCAAAAGTAAACAGATTTCAGCCTCGGAGAACACCAGGAGTTCAGGTTGATACACTTTCCACTTAAAGTCTCAAACACCATTTTCTTTTGTTTTTTGCAACTGACATAATTAGAACAAAGTGCACCAACACCAACAAAACTGAGGCAAAAACCAAGGCATTATGGAAAAAAATACAACTGGACAGACACTGAAATGGAAGATCTATACAATTTTTTTGGGCTTCTGATATACATGTCGTTGGTGTCACTGTCAAGTCTCCAGGACTACTGGAAACAAAATAATATTTTGCCTGTGCCCTTTCTAGCAAAAGTAAAAGTAATGTCCAGAGACAGATTTAGATGACATTCTGGAACATCCACCAGAAATGATCCAGATGAATGTAGAAAATGATAGAAAAAGGGAACAGCAGGTCATGACAAACTGTTTCGAGTTAGGCTTAGGTTATGATGACATCCTCAGTGCCTGCCAGGCTTATTACCACTGAGGGGAGCTGGCAGTGAAAGGATGGTGGCGATGAAGGCAAAAACTGGAATCACTCAATATTTGAAGGACAAGCCAACAAAATGGGGCATGAAACTTTTTTGTTGGCTGTTTCAGTTAATGGCTAAACACTCAAGTTCACCATTTACACTGGCAAGACTGTGACCACAAGTGACGCACGGGCTGTCATATGATGTGGTCATGAACCTGATCCAGCCATCCTCTCTTGGTATTGGGTATCACATTTACATCGCACATATTTTTACATGAGTCCCAAACTATTCATGGACCTGGATAACATGAAGTTTGGGGGCATGTGGCACATACAGGGAGAACAGACAAGGATGCCCCAGAGGGAGGCAAATGCTCTCACAATAACAATCTGAAAGAGGATCTATAAGATGGATAAGAGAGGGGCCTCTGGTGTTTGTATAGTGGATAGACACACGGGAGGTGTCAGTGTGCTCCACCATCCATCACGCATTTTCGGGTGAGACAGTGTGGAGAAGGGTGAAGGATGGGAAGGATGGATGCTGGACGGCGAAAGAAATTCCCTGTCCTACCCCAGTGTTGGCTTATAATAAAACATGGGTGGAGTCGACCTATCTGACCAGCTCATCCAATACTACTCCACCAATGGAAAACTGCACGCTGGTAGAGGACAGTGGTTGCTGCACTTCCTTGACATTGCAACCACAAATTCATTCATCTTGTATCGTGAAATCAGCAGTGTCAAGCAAGTGCAGCCCATGACACACAAGGACTTTATGGTGGAACTGGTGTGTCAACTGTGTGGCACAGACAAAACAGGTGTCCCACAGAACAGGAGCCAGAACCCGTTCCTGTGCCATTTGTGACAGGCACAGATCCTCACCAAAAAACCACAAAAGGCAGATTGAGGTGCCAACGGGGCCTTCAGGTGGACAACAAGAGGAGTGACACACTGTGGAAGTGTCAGGCCTGCGATGTGCCCCTCTGTGTTGTGTGGACAGGAATTGTTTTTTTGAGTGGCACAGATAATTGTGTTGCATCTTATTTTGACATCTCATTGTTTTGTAAATAGTTTAGCATTAGCATTTTCTGCATTTACATTCAAAATCTTATTGTGATATCTGACTGCTTTGTAAATAACTACAAAAAACAAACAAACAAAAAAAAACGGCTGAAGCATTTCCTGATTTACACTCCACAAGCCATTTATGGTGGGGGGAGGGATGGGTGGATGAATATGACACACTCCACATGCCATTTGTGTGTGTGTGTGGGTCGGGGGGGTCAGCACAGTCACACCCATGTGTGTTGCTAGTTTACGCCACTTTCGTGTGCACTTAGACACTTTTCACAGACAGGTCGAATGTGCTCGTCTGCTCTCTCTTCTTGTACCAGGTGCACGAATAGCCCCACCTTTTCTAAGTGTGTAGCGAGCGGTGTTAGATGTTCGCGTGTGACACCTGAAATTGGCTGAATTTGAATGAGCATGCGCATTCACTGTCTTTGGTCGCTTGTGTGCACGAATGTTGTGGTGACAGGTGTACCTGGCGTTGTGGCAGCTCTGATTTTTCACAAATGGCAATGCATTCCTCCTTCGTGCGCTAGTCGGCTTCAGTCGCGTTATGTGTGAAGGGGCCCTTAAAAATGGTTAGTCACTATTCTGATCATGTGTTGTGGGTAGGGAACCATCTGGTGATAATAATTCCAATGAAAACACAAATTTGAAAATGAAAAAGCATTTGTGCTATTTCATTTTAATTTTCAAATTGCTTCTCATTTGAATATGATCACCAGGTGCTTCTATAGTGAGGACAGTCTGTTCACCACACACACACACACACACACACACCACACACACCACACCACCACACACACACACACACACATATATATATATATATATATATAATATATAATGACAATGTGAAAAAAGTATTTCTTTTACAAATTTATTCATAATAAATAATAATATAATAATAATAAAGAAATCACATGTGCATAAGTGTTCACAACCTTTGCCATGAAGCTCAAAATTGAGCTCAGGTGCATCCTATTCTTCTGATCATCCTTGAGATGTTTCTACGCTTAATTGGAGTCCACCTGGGGAAAAATCAGTTGAATGGACATGATTTGGAAAGACAACACCTGTCTACAATAAGGTACAACAGTTGACAGTGCATGTCAGAGCACAAACCAAGAATGAAGTCAAAGGAATTGTCTGTAGACCTCTGAGACAGGATGTCTCCAGGGTACAGAAACATTCTGCTGCTTTGAAGTTCAGAATGAGCAAAGTGGCCTCCATACATCCATAAATGTAAGAAGTTCAGATCCACCAGGACTCTTCCTACAGCTGGCCACCCATCTAAACTTTGCAGTTGGGGGAGAAGAGCATTAGTCCAGGGAGGTGACCAAGAACCCAATGGTCACTCTGTCAGAGCTCCAGCATGCCTGTGGAGAGAGGGAACCTTCAGAAGGACAACCATCTCTGCAGCAATCCACCAATCAGGACTGTATGGTAGAGTGGCCGGACAGAAGCCACTCCGTGGTAAAAGGCACATGACAGCCCACCTGGAGTTTGTCAAAAGGCACCTGAAGGACTCTCAGACCATGAGAAACAAAATTCTCTGGTCGATGAGACAAAAATTGAACACTTGGCGTGAATGTCAGGCATCATGGTTTGGAGGAAACCAGGCGCCATCCCTAAAGTGAAGCATGGTGGTGGCAACATCATGCTGTGGGATGTTTTCAGCAGCAGGAACTGGGAGACTAGTCAGGATTGAGGGGAAAATTAATGCAGCAATGTACAGAGACATCCTGGATAAAAACCTGCTCCAGAGCACTCTTGACCTCAAACTGGGGCAAAAGAAAAATATCACATAAGCACATAGCCAAGGTATCAAAGGAGTGGCTTCAGGACAACTCTATGAATGTCCTTGAGTAGTCCAGCGAGAGCCCAGATCTGAATCCGATTGAACATCTCTGGTGAGATCTGAAAATAGCTGTGCACCAATGCTCCCCATCCACTTGATGAATACTTCTGTAGTGCGATTTCTTAGTTTTTTATTTGCATTCTGTGATGTGTGATGAACATTTTTCACCCTGATCCCTCCAGTTTAGTTGTTCTGCTTAATGTGTGTTGTATTTGTATTTTCTTTTTATTTTCTTTTGCACATTTGCACCACTCTTTGCCTTTAACCAGAATTGATATCACAACCTTTAGGACCCCTTCACACATAGTATGAATGTGGTTGAATTGTGCATGACGTGCGCATGAAGCAGGAATAGTATGCAATATGTATAAAATTGTACACCAGCAGCTAAAAGACAGTGTGCCCTGTGAGAGCCGATTCGATTCCTCTCGTGGCAGGTGTCAGTCAATTCCAGGTGATACACATGCACATCGAAATGTGTGGCCATTCGACTATTAGCACGAAAACAGTCAACAGACAATCACTGTTGAGCTGGATGTGAAATTTGTCTAAGTGCCCCCACGATTGTGGCTTTGCAAAAACAAAACGTGGTGCATGTGTCTCGCACATGTGCATGTGCTCCCCCTCCGGCAACACATGTGGCATACGTGTGGTTCGCGCCTCCCAAACACATGTGGCGTGCTGAGGAGCACACTTGCATAACATGCTGATATATGTGCTGCAAAGACATGATCACATGGGGGCTGGACAGGCAGGTCTGAGTGCACACAGCACAGCAAGGTGCCTGGCAGTTGCTGACCAGAGACTCACTGACAGCTCACATAACACAGACACCGAGTGACACATTGCTGTGTGCACTGGATGGACAGTTGGTGTGTCCGCCTACAGAAGCTGCTGTGGAGATCTCTGTTTCTGGACGTCCCAGCTGGAGAACACGTAACATGTTGGACAGACATGAACTAACGACTGTCCACTGTGAGGTGCGTGTGTCTACTTGCTGTCCTCACATGGACATAGATAAATACATATATCACTGTTGCGATGGGCTTCAGTGAACGAGCACATGCCATGCACATTGACAGGCTGTCCAGGTGAGATGGACCGTCAGATCATAACAGGCAGTGGGCGATCTAAATGTCACGTCACCCACGTTAGCTCTGTTCCACATGATGCGGTGTCTGTCCTGCGGTGCGCTGTCATGCTTGTTGAGCCGGACACGGACGGGGCTAGCTGATGAGGGGATTCAATAAAATGTGGTGTTTTTATATGGTGTTTGGTTTGAATTTTTTAAAAATATATCCATGTCCTTCTTGATTTCAGGCATTTTCTGCACCTTTTAAAGGATAGCAATAATAGCTCAGTAAGATAGTTTCTGGCTGGCAATCAGAGCTTTTGTAATTGCAGGTTCGAATCCAGTGGGCGGCATGTTTTTTTTTTCTTCACAGCAGCTGTGCGATGTGGTTACACATGCTCCAGCTGCTCACAGTGTACTCCCGCTGTGATGGTGTAGTACACGAGCGTGCACAAACCACTGCAGCGGCATTGTTCAAGCCTGCCTGTCGGCTCTGTGTTTTTGTGGTTCGCTCATACGAGCTGTTCTGCTGTGATTCACCCTGATTTTAACTTATTCATACTATGTGTGAAGGGGCCCTTATGTTTGTTTGATAAGAGCACTAACCACAAGAGCCGTAATCATTTTCACATTTTTGGTTTCCCTCATCGTAACTGACCTGATGTTAAAGCTACAACCCCTAATAACAGACACAGCAATGCTTGACTTTAGACATTACACAAAAAAAGATATTGCTTCACAACCAGTTATACAGAAAAGTTAAATTAACTGAACTTATTTTTACATGTCTCATCAATTAAACTTAGTCCAGAACTTAGGCCCAGAGAAGTACTGATTTAAACATTTTAGTTGTTAAAATTGTTATTATTCTAAGTAGTCGTTGTATGAAAAATGTCTTCAAAAGTGAACCTTTAATCAAGGGGTTTTGTGGGGGGCGGGCTCCCACAACACCCTCTTTCTGTCTGGATGCACCCCTGGTTTGCAGTCTCTGAGCAGGAACAATCAAGAATTTGTGTACTTATGTGGAAAGGGTGACCTGATTGAGAGGTAAGAAGGTTTTATCACCGCATTTATGTCATAATGTCCTCAGAAAGTGATTGTAGGTCTATTTTGGAAAAACAAACAAGAAAAAGCATGAAAGCATGTTTGTTGCTTTGCATCGCATGTTCCAGGTGTGTTTTTAGTTTAACCACAGTGAGCTCACTCACAGAGACACTCAGAGCCGAATTTGAAAGAAAAGAGAAATTAAAAAATGTTTGTAAAACTCTGCTTTTTAATCGTTATGTGCTGATAGACATTTCGACTCAAACACACGGCCCCTCCCCCTCCTCCTGCAGACAGAACACAACATTGAATTGTCCTTTGTGCGCCATTCGGACTCCATCATGTTATGTGAGAAGGTGCCCTTAACCTTGTGCAGAAGCAGTGTCAACTTCTCTGGGCTTGGAAGCATGTTGTTTGGACCATCACACATCACATGTGTATTGAGGACTAACGATGATTATAGAGGCATGTGTGTGTTGCCAGGTTCAAATGGAAAACCCAGTAGGTCCAAAAATGACAATTTTTAATTGAGGCCAACATGCACTTGGCTGTTTTGAACATTCACTGTGAAAATGTGAAGCCATTTTCATTTTACTGATGAAAATCTGTGCAGTTCTAATACACTTTCCTTTAAATCCCAATTAAAACTGTAGTTTTCGCCATTTGAAAAAACTGGAGTTCCTGGGTTCTGCATCTGTACCCTTAAAATATATTTCTGTCTTTGTTATTGTCCACATAAACATCCAACAATAATATCTGTCAAACTGGGTAGTATTTTATATTTCAATTGTCTGTGCATGGTTGGAAATTTGGCAGACATGATGTGTGCAGTAATTAATCATGCGTGTGAAATAATTGTATATTTTGCACAAACAACTGCATTTTGAGTGCTGAGCAGAACCTGGCCTTAGTATATATCGGAGCTGTGGATAAGGGAAAACCTAAGCAGCGCTGCACAGCTCATGCTTCGCTGCACTGACAGAGGTGTACTGAAATATTTGTGCTTTCTTGTGGGTTTGTTCACAAATATGTTATTGCATTATGGTGATATTGTTATGTTGACAAGGCACAATCACAATGTATCATCATGTAGTGAGTTGACAGCTTTCGTGTGTCTCATTAGAAGGGCATATTTCAAATACAGTTTGATGTCAATCAGAATAAAAAAAAAATCTCCCACATTCTGTTGGATAAATTTGCAGGGTAAATAATTCTGCTGAGGTGAAGTACTTTGGAGAAAAAGTCTACTAGATGTTACTGGGTAGGTAGATGTTACATTGAGCTATTTTTAGTGTATGTAATTGGGAGGGGCATAAATGTTTACAGGAAAGTTCACTCAGTTTGTGTTTCATAACTCAGGTGACGTCTGCTGATGAAACGGGATCATCTGATCAGCACTGATTACTTTTCACAGACAGAAGTGTTACGGAATATTTGTGGTTGTTACTGAAAGGGAAGTGTAAAGAAAAATGACACAACTAGGGATTAACAGGTCAAATGTTCAAAAATTGCAGCTGAGCCGTTGTACTGCTGAGACAATAGAAAAAACTGATAATAAAGTCATCAGCTTAACATTAAGATGATCTTTATGGTTTTGATGAAAACTGTTCTCTGTGATCATGTTTTGTGCCCTCAGACATCATGATGGACACTGTCCTGAGGGAGTTTGTCGGTCCAATCAGAACCCAATCAGGGCTCCCAGCCTGCCCCCACACTGTGCAGGTGGGGGTTGATGAAATTGTATGACTCTTTGTTCAAATGGAGGCTTTTTTTCTGTCAAGGTATATATTCAGCCTTTTTTCCAAACCACATGACATGTGATCATAAAGGGGAACATTACACGGTGAGAAATGCAATACTTTCCTATAAGAAACATGCCAAAGAGCTGATATTCCACACTTTTTACACTTGTCCTGCAAGTACATACCTTTATCAGACATTTGAACTTTACGCTTTCCCGAGCACCCCCGGGCCGCCATCTTTGTAGGCTATCTGAGTACTTCCCGCTCGGTGCTGACGTCATTGACGAAAGACTATACATACGTGCCAGTGTCCACTTTTGGAATTACAATTTTGTACATGACCCATGTCAAACAAGCGTTACTTCCATACATTAATTGAAGTCTCTGTTGCTGTGCTGCAAAACACAGGGCATGACGCGGGGTGTATGTGGCCAATTAATGAGTGAAGCTCGAATTCAAGGTCCGTTTCCGCACGTGCCAAACAAGGAAGTTAAACGTCAGAGGTCACTGGACCGCTACACTTGCGGCTGTTCAACGTATTTACCTTGGAAGTCATCAACAACATCAACTACCACGGCTTTGTGAACATACAAGAACGTAAAATCTTCGTTGATCGTCGACTTATCCCCATATATGAGGTCTGTCCAAAAGTATTGGACCTTTTTATTTTTTGCAAAAACCATATGGATTTGAATCACGTGTGATTGCATTAGCCAAGCTTGAACCTTCGTGCGCATGCATGAGTTTTTTCACGCCTGTCGGTTGCGTCATTCGCCTGTGAGCAGGCTTTGTGTGAGCACTGGTCCACCCCTCTCGTCATTTTTTTATTGCGAATAAATGTCTGAACGATTTGGAGCTTTGCTGCATCAATTTTTTTCCAGAAACTGTGAGAGACCTCCAGGTGGACACCGTTCAGAAAATTAATATGGCTTTCAGGGACGATTTTGTGGGGATTACACAGATTAAGGAGTGTTACTGCCGCTTTAAGTACGGCCCACAACTGCTGAGAGTGCGCCGCGCCCCCAGCGCTGATCGACAGGCTGAATCAACCAGATCGTTTCCAACGTGAAGGCTTTGTTGATCCGGGATCTCGTCTGACTTCCACAAAAAAAGGAAAAAGGCGTAGACATCAGCACTTTTTCGGCACATTCCACTGTTAAAGGAGTTTTTTTCATGCAAAGAAAAGCGGACGGATGTGCCACCGTGCCGTTCATGGCGCGGGACAAAACCACCTCCGTGTTGGTCTCACAGGATGGCTTTGAGATGGCTTTCAGATGGCTGTCGGTGGGTTTTCAGTCATGTGACTAACCGAGAAATTGTGGATGAGCCTGGACATGCCAGAACATGTCCTGTGAGGCTTCATCATGGTGTTGCTTTGCGCCATGCTGCTCCACCGCGATTCACGGAATTCCTCCGCACGTCTGTCTCAATGTGCCGAAAAAGTGCTGATGTCCACATCTTCCGCAATTCCTGTGCTAGTCAGAGGACGTCCCGGATAAAACACAGTGTCCAGTTTGGAAATGAATGGCACATTCCACTGTTACAGGAGTTTTTGTCATGGAAAGAGGAGCGGAGGAAAGGTCTTGTCTCAGAGTGATGCTGAAAAACTATTCATGCATTTATTTCCTCTACGCTGGACTATTGTAATTCATTATTATCAGGTTGTCGTAAAAGTTCCCTGAAAAGCCTTCAGTTAATTCAAAATGCTGCAGCTAGAGTACCGAAAAAGTGCTGATGTCAAATTCTTCTGCCATTTCTATGGTAGTCAGATGACGTCCCGGATCAACAAAGCATTTACTTTGGAAATGAACGGCACATTCCACTGTTACAGAGGTTTTTCGGCATGAAAAGACGTGCGGAGGACTTCACGTGTCGGGACGGAGGCGCAGGGCACAGAACAAAAAGCAACACTGTGATGAAGCCTCACAGGACATGTGACATGTCCAGCTCGTCCACAATTTCTCGGATAGTCACACGACTGAAAAGCCACCGAAAGCCGTCTGATTTTTCCGAATGGTGCAAGAGCTGGGCATGTTAGGGCTTGTCCTGTGAGACCAACACGGAGGTGCTTTCGTCCCGCGCCATGAGCGGCTCCGTGGCAAATTTCTCCGCTCCTCTTTCCATTACAAAAACTCCTGTAACAGTGGAATGTGCCGAAAAAGTGCTATGTCCAGCTGTCTTGCCATTTCTCTGGTAGTCAGATGACGTCCCGGATCAACAAAGCGTTCACTTTAGAAATGATCGGGTCGTTTGAGCCTGTCGATCGCCTCTCGGTGCGTGGCGCGCCATCCGCCGCTGTGGGCCGTCTTTAATCCAGTTGTAATTGTCCTTAATCTGTGTGATCCCCATAAGATCTTCACCGAAAGCCATTTGAATTTTCCAAATGGTTTCCACCTGGCTGTCTCTCACACTTTCTGAAAAAATTTTGATGAAGTAAAGCGGCAGTCGATCAGCCAATTTCCTGACAATGAAAATCCAACGAGGGGGCTGGACCACTCCTCCCACAAGGCGTGCTCACAGGCGAATGACGCAACCGACAGGCGTGAAAAAACTCACGCATGCGCACGAAGGTTCAAGCTTGGCTGATGCAATCACACATGATTCAAATCCATATAGTTTTTGCAAAAAATAAAAAGGTCGGACTTATTTAAATTGGTCGAATGGAAAATTGTGGTTTCCAGTTTAAATCTGCTGGAATCACTTTACAAAATCATAAATATACATTGTGAGAAACTAAAAAAATTAGCTGTAACAAATTACATCAATTTTTTTAAGTTGATCCAAAGTAGCATTTTTTTCAGTGTATTATATTATTTGCAGAATTTTGATCTAGGCATTTCTACTCGCTTAATCTACAAGGAATATAAATAAAAAACAATACAGATATATTTGAAAGCAAATGTCTATGTGATTGGATTAGAACAGAAAAACTGCTTTGGTAACATTTTTTTGGATGAGAGAACAATGGTATCTTTTTGTAGTATTTGTTCATATCTGCAGAATATAACCCTCTTCTATTATTTCATATTTTGGATAGTAATTCTCTATAACTGTTCATCTTTCAGCTCCTTTGTGACTTACTTCATCCTGTAACTGAAGAGCAGGTTGGATATGTGCCAGAAAGCCACCCCCGTAGTGCAAGCAGTGCAACAGGCACGATCCCTCCTGGACCAAGTGCAGACATTCAGTCCCCCGGCCCACCCTATGGAGGAGACACAGAACACCAGTAAACAAGCTTTGCACATTGTCAATCAAGCCACAGTCGCCATGTTCCATTCCTACAGCATAATCCCATCACCAATAACATTCTGTAATGCTTTCACACAAACTGACCCTCTCCTTTTCAGCTCTCCAATCAAGCCCCTCTCATCTACGCCTCTAAAGATTGTTGAAAATGCTGATGCTGAGAACACCAATAAATACTGTAGAAAAGGCAGAAGCAGGGAACACATAATTTCACAGTTTCTTCTGTGACCACAGTTCAGGGGGAAAAGGACACGTCATATCATCCTCACATATCAGATCTTGATTCAGACTCCAACAGTTGTGAGAGTGACGCGGGGGGAAATGTTATTGATCAAGATGCGGTAGGCTGTGGGGATGACTGGGAACAGGCCACATATTACTTGGTGCACCGAAAGCATCTTGTGGAACTGTTTAAGTTCTGTCAACATGAGGGGTGCAGGAAGCCCGTGATGATCAACAAAATATTCCCTAATGGATCTGCACTTACAGTGCAGTACGATTGTGGGTCTCATCCTGGAACATGGTTTTCCCAGCCACACATCAGAAACAGCAATGCATCTGAGGGTAAGGTAATTGCACCTGCTGCCATCTTGTTTCCAGGAGGAACATATCAGAAGATGGCTGACATCGCTGCCACCATGAACGTGCAATGGTTTAGCAGCTCCCATTACTAAAAGTGAAGCGGACGTATCTTCTTCCTGCCATCAATGAGTACTACCTCAGCAAGCAGGAATATGTCCTTGATCTCTTCAGAAACAGGGATGATGCGGAGCCAGATGAAGTGGTGGAAGTCACTCTGTTAGGAGATGGTAGGTGTAATACACCCGGCCACAATGCAAAGTATGGGTCCTACACCTTCAAGGAGGAAACTTCGAAATACATTCTTCACTTCCAGCTCATACAGGGAACAGAATCCAACAGTTCCCAGGCCATGGAAAAGGATGCCTTTGTGAGGGGTTTGGACTTTCTCATGGAGCAAGGAATCAGTGTAGGTTGTATTGCTACTGACAGACACAGAAGTATTCGAGCAGCTCTAAAGAAAACACCTGCATACCATAACATCAATCATCAGTTTGACGTTTAACATTTCGACAAGTCTATCAAGAAAAAGTTGTCTGCCCATGCCCAGAAGAGAAGAAACAAAGCCCTGCAACCATGGCTTAAGGCTATCTCCAAACACCTATGGTGGGCCTCTAGCACTTGTGGTGGAGATCATGTGGTAGGGAGAATGATATTATGAAAATCCATTCCTTCTAAAAGAAGTTCTATAACAAATTCTCAGGGACAGGTTTCCTGAATATACACAGAAATGACTAAAGAGATAATGCATGAAAAAGTGATATTTTCACAGAGTAAAATCATATACAGTGGGGAAAATAAGCATTTGATCCCCTGTCAGCTTTGCAGGTTTTCCCACCTACAAAGAATGGAGAGGTCTGTAATTTTTATTGTAGGTACACTTCAACTGTGAGAGACAGAATCTAAAAAAAAATCCAGAAAATCACATTGTATAATTTTTAAATAATTAATTTGCATTTTATTGCATGAAATAAGTATTTGAACCCCTACCAACCAGCAAGAATTCTGGCTCTCACAGACCTGTTAATTTTTCTTTAAGAAGCCCTCCTATTCTGCACTCTTTACCTGCATTAATTTCACCTGTTTGAACTTGTTACCTGTATAAAAGACACCTGTCCACACACTCACTCAATCACACTCCAACCTGTCCACCATACCCAGTACCAAAGAGCTGTCTAAAGACACCAGGGACAAAACTGTAGACCTGCACAAGGCTGGGATGGACTACAGGACAACAGGCAAGCGGCTTGGTAGAAGACAACAACTGTTATGATTATTCATTAAAAAGTGGAAGAAACACAAGATGACTGTCAATCTCCCTTGGTCTGGGATTCCACGCAAGATCTCACTTTGTGGGGTAAGGATGATTCTGAGAAAGCTCAGAACTACACAGGAGGACCTGGTCAATGACCTGAAGAGAGCTGGGACCACAGTCACAAAGATTACATTAGTAACACATGATGCTGTCATGGTTTAAAATCCTGCAGGGCAGCAAGGTCCCCCTGCTTAAGCCAGCACATGTCCAGGCCCGTTTGAAGTTCACCAGTGACCAACTAGATCATCCAGAGGAGGCATGGGAGAAGGTCATGTGGTCAGATGAGACCAGAATAGAGGTTTTTGGAATCAACTTCACTTACCATGTTTAGAGGATGAGAACAACCCCAAGAAAACCATCCCAACCGTGAAGCATGGGGGTGGAAAAATCATACTCTGGGGGTGCTCTTCTGCAAAGGGGACAGGACAACTGCCCCGTATTAAAGGGAGGATGGATGGGGTCATGTATTGCGAGATTTTGGCAAACAACCTCCTTCCCTCCGTAAGAGCATTGAAGATGGGTCATTGTTGGGTCTTCCAGCATGACAGTGACCCCAAACACACAGCCAGGGCAACTAAACAGGGGCTCCGTAAGAAGCATTTCAAGGTCCTGGAGTGGCATTGTTGTGTGGGCCGCTGAAGAGGAGGTACTGCTGGCCCACCACCACCAGAGGGCGCCCTGCTTGGAGTGCGGGCTCCAAGCACGAGAGGGCGCCAGACCCAGAAGAAGTGACAGCTGTCACTCATCCTCTGCACCAGCTGTCACTCGTTATCATCACTACCATAAAAGCCGGATTGCAACTCCACCTCCCCGCCGAGAAAGTGACTACCAGAACCAAGGTAATTTCTCTGCTGACTAATACGCCGTCTAACTTTGTTCTGTGTGCAGTCGCATTCCTGTGAAGACCCAGAAGAGGGACAAACAGGAGCTGTACGAGTGTGTGTGATTTGGAGGTGGAGGTGCTCCCTCCTAACGGTATCTGGACTATAGATTACTGAGTGTGCGGACTCACACTCACACATCATATTTCTGCTTTCTGCCAGCAGTACCAGGGTCGACAGTCGAAGACAGAGGCCACCTGGGGACTCGGGACTTGGCGGCTCCGGTGTTCTTCAGACCGTTGGTGGTGGAAGCCGTGTGGGACGCGGCTTCTCTCTCGTCGGGCGTCTTCTATCTTCGAGCCTGCCCACACTTCACCTGGTGTTTATTGACTGTGAAATTAAGACACGTTTCGTTGTGTAATATCACATTATTAAATTGTTACCTTTTGGCTTACTCATTGTCCGTTCATTTGCGCCCCCTGTTGTGGGTCCGTGCTACGACACCTTCCCAACAGGCATAGTGGAGTGAACCAGAATCCCTGTTGCAGTGTGTGAAAACTTGTTCAAGAACTACAAGGAAATGTCTGACCTCTGTAATGGCAGACAAATGTTTCTGTACCAATTGTTAAGGTCTGTTTTTCTAGGGGATCAAATACTTATTTCATGCATTATAATGCAAATTAATTATTTAAAAATCATACAATGTGATTTTCTGGGAAAACCTGCAAAACTGACAGGGGGTCAAATACTTATTTTCCCCACTGTAAATGTATTAGTATTGTCAGATAATGAACATTTTTACCATTAATCTGTATGGATGAAAGTGAACTTTCCCTATATTTGAATTCCAGTTTTCGTCTTGGTGAATGTGTCAAGGTCTGCTTTGGTTTGTTCTCTTTCTTGTGTATGCTTTTTTTCATGAAGCTTCTGCAGGAGAAGTGATCAGTCACGCATCATATCGGGAATATCCATGAGTTTCCGGTGAACTCCCTTTTCCAGCAGTGTGGCCATGAGCCACTGTTGGAAGAAGACCTTGCAGACATCAAATGGCTGAACCCAGGAACACCACCACATCAGGCCCTGGCTGAGGCTGTGGAGGACAAAAACCTTCTCAAGGACCTGGCGCAATTGACTGGATTCAAACACACAGGTAATTATCATACAAAAAGATTCAGCTATAGACTTTGTATTCCACAAGCTAAGTAGAGTTTGCCTGTGGGTCACTGTCGTTCTTTAGATGTAATCCTATTAGCAGCATTACATGATCATAAAACCATTATGTTCTTCACATGATCCCGTATTGGTGAAACTTCATGTGTAAAATTTCAGATGCTTTGACTGTAAAGAACACAGTCAAACTTGTACATACCACTTTCTCTGTCCTATAGGAGAATTGGAGGGGTGGGGCTAATATTGATTTTTACTCTTGTGGATAGAATTGTATATTTGGGCTCTATGCCATCATATTAATTGTCAAAATGACAAAAGATTTCGTGGGTTTATGGATACCTGATGTTGTTCTTTTAGTAGTAGTACTAGTAATTATTTAGGGCTCCTGTGCCATCATAAATGGCAAAATGAACAATGACTTAGTGTAGAGTCACTTGGTCCAATGTTCTCTGGTATTGCCTATTAAATGTTTGACATAGGAGCTGTATGGGCTTTTGGAGACACATCTTGCTGTTTTCAGCCAAGAATGCATATTTTTGAGTGCTGTATGATCATAAAATGACCCAATGGCATAAAATCATACCAGGATGTTCAACTAGAGGCTCTTAGATGAGTCTGTAGAGTCTCTTTTCTTTCAGCTTGTAAATGTCTATCTTGTCTATCAATCAATTCAATCAATCAATTTTATTTATATAGCGCCAAATCACAACAAACAGTTGCCCCAAGGCGCTTTATATTGTAAGGCAAGGCCATACAATAATTACGTAAAAACCCCAACGGTCAAAACGACCCCCTGTGAGCAAGCACTTGGCGACAGTGGGAAGGAAAACTCCCTTTTAACAGGAAGAAACCTCCAGCAGAACCAGGCTCAGGGAGGGGCAGTCTTCTGCTGGGACTGGTTGGGGCTGAGGGAGAGAACCAGGAAAAAGACATGCTGTGGAGGGGAGCAGAGATCAATCACTAATGATTAAATGCAGAGTGGTGCATACAGAGCAAAAAGAGAAAGAAACACTCAGTGCATCATGGGAACCCCCCAGCAGTCTAAGTCTATAGCAGCATAACTAAGGGATGGTTCAGGGTCACCTGATCCAGCCCTAACTATAAGCTTTAGCAAAAAGGAAAGTTTTAAGCCTAATCTTAAAAGTAGAGAGGGTGTCTGTCTCCCTGATCTGAATTGGGAGCTGGTTCCACAGGAGAGGAGCCTGAAAGCTGAAGGCTCTGCCTCCCATTCTACTCTTACAAACCCTAGGAACTACAAGTAAGCCTGCAGTCTGAGAGCGAAGCGCTCTATTGGGGTGATATGGTACTATGAGGTCCATAAGATAAGATGGGACCTGATTATTCAAAACCTTATAAGTAAGAAGAAGAATTTTAAATTCTATTCTAGAATTAACAGGAAGCCAATGAAGAGAGGCCAATATGGGTGAGATATGCTCTCTCCTTCTAGTCCCTGTCAGTACTCTAGCTGCAGCATTTTGAATTAACTGAAGGCTTTTCAGGGAACTTTTAGGACAACCTGATAATAATGAATTACAATAGTCCAGCCTAGAGGAAATAAATGCATGAATTAGTTTTTCAGCAGCACTCTGAGACAAGACCTTTCTAATTTTAGAGATATTGCGTAAATGCAAAAAAGCAGTCCTACATATTTGTTTAATATGCGCATTGAATGACATATCCTGATCAAAAATGACTCCAAGATTTCTCACAGTATTACTAGAGGTCAGGGTAATGCCATCCAGAGTAAGGATCTGGTTAGACACCATGTTTCTAAGATTTGTGGGGCCAAGTACAATAACTTCAGTTTTATCTGAGTTTAAAAGCAGGAAATTAGAGGTCATCCATGTCTTTATGTCTGTAAGACAATCCTGCAGTTTAGCTAATTGGTGTGTGTCCTCTGGCTTCATGGATAGATAAAGCTGGGTATCATCTGCGTAACAATGAAAATTTAAGCAATGCCGTCTAATAATACTGCCTAAGGGAAGCATGTATAAAGTGAATAAAATTGGTCCTAGCACAGAACCTTGTGGAACTCCATAATTAACCTTAGTCTGTGAAGAAGATTCCCCATTTACATAACAAATTGTAATCTATTAGATAAATATGATTCAAACCACCGCAGCGCAGTGCCTTTAATACCTATGGCAAAATTTTATGGTCAACAGTATCAAAAGCAGCACTGAGGTCTAACAGAACAAGCACAGAGATGAGTCCACTGTCTAAGGCCATAAGAAGATCATTTGTAACCTTCACTAATGCTGTTTCTGTACTATGATGAATTCTAAAACCTGACTGAAACTCTTCAAATAGACCATTCCTCTGCAGATGATCAGTTAGCTGTTTTACAACTACCCTTTCAAGAATTTTTGAGAGAAAAGGAATGTTGGAGATTGGCCTATAATTAGCTAAGATAGCTGGGTCAAGTGATGGCTTTTTAAGTAATGGTTTAATTACTGCCACCTTAAAAGCCTGTGGTACATAGCCAACTAATAAAGATAGATTGATCATATTTAAGATCGAAGCATTAAATAATGGTAGGGCTTCCTTGAGCAGCCTGGTAGGAATGGGGTCTAATAAACATGTTGATGGTTTGGATGAAGTAACTAATGAAAATAACTCAGGCAGAACAATCTGAGAGAAAGAGTCTAACCAAATACCAGCATTACTGAAAGCAGCCAAAGATAACGATACGTCTTTGGGATGGTTATGAGTAATTTTTTCTCTAATAGTTAAAATTTTATTAGCAAAGAAAGTCATGAAGTCATTACTAGTTAAAGTTAAAGGAATACTCGGCTCAATAGGCTCAATAGTCTAAACAGGGGTTGGAAGTGGATTCTTTTTCTTCAGAATTTGATCAAATGGAAACATGATATGAGGAATAAAAATATGTTTTGTCCTACCCATTATTTTTTGTTGTAGTTATGTACAGGTCCTTTTTGTCAAATGTCAACTTTTCTGCAGATGTAACAGGCTAACATGCAGATTGA
>NC_047117.1:43915798-44030798 GCF_902500255.1 Thalassophryne amazonica
CTCATTGTCTACCTCCTGGGGTTAAAATCTAGCGTTTATTTTTCTACAACATTTCTCTGAAGATTATTGAGCCGTTTACCAGAGGGGGAGGTTTCTGTCCTCAGTGAGTTTGACAGGTGGACCATCCCAGTCAAACTCCATATCTGACACTGTCCCAGATGCGGGACCGGACGCTTGACACCAGAAACGAAAGCTGCTGGGATCACCTCCTCAGGCAGTGATAGGGTTTGTGATTTCCTGCAGTAACTGACCCATAAACTGACATCCACAAACTTCTTGAACTGAAAAAAAAAACATATACATTATGAATGATATTCACATTTTGTGAGACCTGCGTTCACGTTTTATGCGACCCACGTTCACGTTTTGGGAGATATTTTTTTCAGTATTCACCTTTTGCAATTAACAGTTTGCAGATAATTCACGATTTGCAGCTGATTCATGTTTTGTGTGTTAACACACATTCACAGCTGCATGCACACCTATGGACAATTTAAAGCTTTGTGTTAGTGGAAGTTAGTGTGCACGCTTACGTCCATGAAATGTCTTGGAAATTTTTCCAGAGGTGTCATCAGGTTACAAAATCAGCTTTTCAGTTTTAGAAGTGTTTATTCACTTGCTAGCTTTTACATAATATATGACGAAGGTGTTATATTTACCGAAAAACAAAGTGAAGTTAGCAGCTAGCGACACCAGGAAGTGATGTCACCACGCTAACATCCATGAGATCATACCATAAAAATAGGAACAGAATGTGACTTTTTAACCTCTTCAAATACATCAAGGTTAGTCATCTTTGAATTTGTCCAAGGTCTGTGTCCCAAGAATGACTCTTTATGCTGAGCACAGACAGACGAACGGATGGATAATAATAATAATAATCCATTTTATTTAAAAGTGCCTTTCAGAACACCCAAGGACACTGTACAGGACAAATTAAAAACAAAGGTTAAAAAAAAAACAGAGAAGCATATATAAAACTGGAATCTGTAGAGTTGCGGTATGTGTGATCATGTGGTGTGTGTGTTCATGTGGTGTATGTGGTCATGTGGCATGAGCGATCGTGAGGAGCGTGTGGTCGTGAGGTGTGTGTGGTCATGCTGTATAGGATTGTCTGAACAGGTGAGTTTTGAGTCTGGATTTGAAGAGGGGAAGGGAGTCAGTGTTGCGGAGGTCAGGTGGGAGTGAATTCCAGAGCTGGGGAGCAGAGCGGCTGAAGGCTCTGCCCCCCATGGTGACGAGACAGGAAGGGGGAGAGTGAGTTGGAGAGAGGAGGACAAGCGTAGAGAGCGAGAGGGAGTAACTATGTGGAGGAGATCGGAGATGTATTGTGGAGCAAGATTATGGATAGCTTTGTAAGTGGTGATGAGAATTTTGAAATGAATCCGTTTTATTGGGAACCAATGGAGTTGTTGGAGAATGGGGGTGATGTGGTGAATGGTGGGTGTCCTGGTGATGATCCATGCTGCAGAGTTTTGAAGGAGCTGCAGTTTCTGGAGGGATTTTTTGGGGAGGCCAAACAGAAGAGAGTTGCAGTAGTTGATCCGGGAGGTGACAAGACTGTGGACGAGGATGGCAGTGGTGTAAGGAGTGAGGGAAGGACGGAGGCGAGATATTGCGGAGGTGGAAGTAGGCAGAGCGGTTGATGTTATTGATGTGGGAATGAAAGGAAAGGGTGCTGTCGAGGATGACGCCCAGACTCTTGACCTGAGGGGAAGGGAGGACAGTGGAATCATTGATAGAGATAGGAAACCTGTTGGATTTGGAGATAGTGGAGGACGTGCCTACAAGGAGGACTTAAGTTTTGGAGCTATTGAGTTTGAGAAAGTTGCAGGAGAACCAAGTGTTGAGTTCCTGTAAACAGAGGGTGAGGGAGGGAGGAGAAAGTGATGAAGAAGGTGTAGTGGAGAGGTAGAGCTGGGCGTCATCCGTGTAACAGTGGAAGTGAATATTGTATTTATGGAAGATGGAACTAAGAATGGATGGACAAAAAGCCTTTGCAATACTTGATGGCCATATTTGATGGCCTCAGTTAATGAACATAGTGAGCACGATTTATTGATGCACTACAAAATGTATTTGGAAATTTTTGATCACTTATTTAAGGTGTTTTATTTGATGTAGCAATTTTCACTTCACGTCAGTGTTTTTTGTGATTTGTGATACAGCTGTAATCCTGGGCTATGGGGAAAGTGTGTGCGGTGGGGCTTTTTTCATAATCTGAGGTAAAACTAGTGGATCTGAGAAGGTGGGGTTGTTTCTGTTACATATGTCACAGAGGTGTTAAAACCACAAAAATTCAGGTTAAATAAAAAGAACATCAGTAAAAACAGTCCGCGTGTCCTGCCCAACAAGCATGTCTTGTGGATGGTGCAGGGCTGACACCGCGTCATGTGGAACAGAGCTCACGTGGGTGACCTGACAGTCATATTGCCCGCTACGTGTTATGATTTGACTGTCAGTTTCAACCTTCGGGCAGCCTGTTAATGGGCGGCAGTGAGCGTGTGCATGCATGCTGCAGCCCGTCGCCACAGCAATATATGTTTTTATTTATGTCCATGTGATGACAGCAAGCAGACACACACGAGTCACATTGGGCAGTTGTTAGTTCAGGTCCATCCAAACACAATACATGTTGTCCAGTTGTCGGCGGCCACACCTCCTGTCAGTTCAGCGCACAGACCAAAGCCACACTCTTGGGGCACTTAGACAAATTTCACTGCCAGCATGACAGTGATTGTCTGCTGACTGTTGTGTTAATAGTGTGAATGGCCACACATTTTCTAAGTGCCATGTGAGCAGTGTTAGATCCAGCTTCTAGTGCGTGTCATCTGGAATTTGGCTGACACCTGCCGCAAGAAGGTTCGATGGGCTCGCACAGTGCACACTCTTAGCCACTGGTGTGTGCAAATAGTTGCAGCAACAGGTGTACAAGGTAGCTGCGATTTTGCACGTTTTGCACATGATTCCTTCTTCATGTGCACTTTATGCGCAAATGGATCAAATTCCCACTATGTGTGAAGGGGCCCTTAATTTGAAACTTCTTTTATTGTCAAGTAATATGTATATGTCACAGACATGAACGAACGAAGCTCGTCAGCATCTCACCATGTCATTTAGGTCCATCACACTTTTTTGACCAAATGTTTCAGGGGAGCATCAGCATGGCTAAAACCTTTCATCTTCTGGGGGCGCTCCCCTCCTTTTTAAGCATTTTTCTTTTTTTGCCTTTAAGCTTCTGGGGAGGCTCCATCCTCCAGACCCCCCCTAAAACAGATAACCCGTAAACTGGAGAGGAAATGGCGTCTCACTAATTTAGAAGATATTCATTTAGCCTGGAAAAAGAGTCTGTTGCTCTATAAAAAATCCCTCCTTAAAGCTAGGACATCTTACTATTCATCACAAATTGAAGAAAATAAGAACAACCCCAGGTTTCTTTTCAGCACTGTAGCCAGGCTGACAAAGAGTCAGAGCTCTATTGAGCCGAGTATTCCTTTAACTTTAACTAGTAATGACTTCATGACTTTGCTTGCAAATAAAATTTTAACTATTAGAGAAAAAAATATTCATAACCATCCCAAAGACATATCTTTATGTTCGACTGCTTTCAGTAATGCTGGTATTTGGTTAGACTCTTTCTCTCCAATTGTTCTGTCTGAGTTACTTTCATTAGTCACTTCCTCCAAAGCATCAACATGTCTATTAAACCCCATTCCTACCAGGCGGCTCAAGGAAGCCCTACCATTAATTAATGCTTCGATCTTAAATATGATCAGTCTAATGAAGATCCAGATCCATGATCAGATCCATGAAGCCAGAGGACACACACCAATTAGTTAAACTGCAGGAATGTCTTACAGACATAAAGACATGGATGACCTCTAATTTCCTGCTTTTAAATTCAGATAAAACTGAAGTTATTGTACTTGGCCCCACAAATCTTAGAAACATGGTGTCTAACCAGATCCTTACTCTGGATGGCATTACCCTGACCTCTAGTAATACTGTGAGAAATCTTGGAGTCATTTTTGATCAGGATATGTCCTTCAATGCGCATATTAAACAAATATGTAGGACTGCTTTTTTGCATTTGCGCAATATCTCTAAAATTAGAAAGGTCTTGTCTCAGAGTGGTGCTGAAAAGCTAATTCATGCATTTATTTCTTCTAGGCTGGACTATTGTAATTCATTATTATCAGGTTGTCCTAAAAGTTCCCTGAAAAGCCTTCAATTAATTCAAAATGCTGCAGCTAGAGTACTGACAGGGACTAGAAGGAGAGAGCATATTTCACCCATATTGGCCTCTCTTCATTGGCTCCCTGTTAATTCCAGAATAGAATTTAAAATTCTTCTTCTTACTTATAAGGTTTTGAATAATCAGGTCCTATCTTATCTTAGGGACCTCATAGTACCATATCACCCCAATAGAGCGCTTCGCTCTCAGACTGCAGGCTTACTTGTAGTTCCTAGGGTATGTAAGAGTAGAATGGGAGGCAGAGCCTTCAGCTTTCAGGCTCCTCTCCTGTGGAACCAGCTCCCAACTTGGATCAGGGAGACAGACACCCTCTCTACTTTTAAGATTAAGCTTAAAACTTTCCTTTTTGAAAAAGCTTATAGTTAGGGCTGGATCACGTGACCCTGAACCATCCCTTAGTTATACTGCTATAGACTTAGACTGCTGGGGGGTTTCCCATGATGCACCCAGTGTTTCTTTTTATTCACCTCTTTTTGCTGTGTATGCACCACTCTGCATTTAATCATTAGTGATTGATCTCTGCTCTCTTCCACAGCATGTCTTTTTCCTGATTCTCTCCCCTCAGCCTCAACCAGTCCCAGCAGAAGACTGCCCCTCCCTGAGCCTGGTTCTGCTGGAGGTTTCTTCCTGTAAAAGGGAGTTTTCCTTCCCACTGTCGCCAAGTGCTTGCTCATAGGGGGTCGTTTTGACCATTGGGGTTTTTCTGTAATTATTGTATGGCTTTTGCCTTACAATATAAAGCACCTTGGGGCAACTGTTTGTTGTGATTTGGCGCTATATAAATAAAATTGATTTGATTTGATTTAATTACAGCCCTCTTAACCCCCTTCCACTTTAAGCATTTTTGTAATGTAGATGTGAATTAATATTCAATCTTTTCAGCTAGTTGACAGTAGGGCTGTACAAAATGGTCACATTGTCATATCTCAATATTGTCATATCAATATGATGCACGATATGACTATGATTTCACACAAAGTGCAGCAACAGTGAAAATTAAACATTTTTAAACAAAAGAGTAATAATACCACACTCATTTAGCACTCATCATAAGCTTAGGATACAGTACCCCCCACAAGTATTAAGTATTAAGTATGTAAGAAATACAAAAAATATTACGAATAATATCAGTTATCAAGTTGTTCACCAATGAATATGGCTTTATACACCCTGAAGTTTTTCTGAAGGGTGTATAAAGCCATATTTATTGGTAAAACAACTTGGTAATGATTTTATCATATACCTATAAATGATAAATGCAGGCAGAACACAATGCTCTCCCTTCGCTCACTGCCTCCGGGGGTACGGATGCGGGACCTGCAAAGAATCCAAGTCATGGCCATGGAGCTCTGCGGCTGTGGTTACCGAGACCATGCAGCGGGCGCTGTGCATCAAAACTGCGAGCGTAGTCTCTGGACCTGTTGCTGCATGCAGCTCAGCAAAGCAGACAGGGGGGCGGTGTGAGTGGCCTACTGCGGCGCTTACCGAGCCCGCAGACTCAGTAAGCGAATCGGAGGCAGTGAGAGCAATCGCCTGCCTGATAAGGACGCAGAACATAATGCGCTGTTAAAAAAAAAAAAGAAAAAAAAAGAAGAAGAAGCAAGCAAAATTGCACAAAAAAAAATCTGCGAAACTGTGAGGCCGTGAAAGGGCGTTGCGTTCTAAAAATAACCCGCGATAGGCGAAATCTGCGAAGTAGTCAGTGTTATTTTTTTCAATTATTATTTTTCTCTCCTGTGTAAACACTCAAAGTTCAAACCTTAGTAGAAAAAAAAATAGAACGTTTTCCTACAAATAATTATGATGGCTTTTAGAACTAACAAATTTAATTTTAACGATCAACCTACGAGGTTGGACATGTAAGAAATTATTAATAGTGACTCACCAGTATTTCACAGTTCCTCTGACCGCGCCTCTTCATCGTGGTGCCACTCCACTGTCCGGATTGGCTGATTACTCGGGTGGTATGAAAAATATTACCCGTCCGCGTGAAGGGTGTATTGCTATTTATTCTTTAGTGTTTTATCCAATCATCTTGCCGTATCATTTATAGGTATATGATAATCAGTTTTATTGCCAGTTTTCTTCAGACAAGTCAGAGGATGGAAACAGAAACATTTCTAGTCACTGAATATGTCTTATACATTATTTACATCAATTATGAAGAAATACAAAAGTTTCTTTCACCAAAACATCAAATCTAGGCTTTCATCTCAAATGTACTTTATGACAAGTTGTAGCTGAACTATGGGGTCTTCTTTTTAAGAAAATCTTCCTTTACACCACTTTATCAGGAAGCTGGATTTTATATTTTTATTGAATTTATATCAAGTTGTAGAGATCTGCTTTCAGTTTGAGTTTAAGGAAGATAACTTTAGATTTATTTATCTAAAGTTGTGTCACTGGTGTGTCACTCAGACAGAAAAACTAAGAGGTTTTTTTTTAAAAAATAAGTCCTTCAGAGAGCAAAATGAAGAGGTTACACAGGTTTTATACAGAACAGAGGAGGAGTAAATTACCTGTTTTTCTTTGAACATGAGCATCTTCAAGTTATATCTCATGAATCAACAGCTGCCTGCTCATTTAAAATCTCTGGAGAAACACACATATATATAAGACAACCTGAATTAAAGGAGAAATGCCGCTTTTAACAACCTGGACCTCATTTCTCGCATAAAATAGGGTTGTTTACTCACCAATATAACTTTGGTGTCATTTGGAGTCTGTGGTTCAGACTACTTGTTCAGTTTCAAATGAGTCAAACAGTTTTCTTCTTCTACTAAGGTGGATTAGAACTGTTTGTGGTACACAGCACTACTACTACTGTACAGGGTGGGCCTAGAAGTCAATATGTGTCATCGATTTCAAAATGCAGCTTTTTTGTATGTGCTGTGACATGTCAATCAACTGTAATAATAATCATCATCATCATAATAATAATACATTTTATTTGGAGGCGCCTTTCAAGTCACCCGAGGTCACCTTACAAAAAGTAAAAGCATTAAAAAACCCATAAACGTTAGTAAAACAAAACATCTACATAAAAACAAGTGACAGACTCCAGTTAGAGGTCATATGCCAGTTTGAACAGATGGGTTCTGAGTTGGGACTTGAATGATGTGATGGAGTTTGATTGTTTTATATGTGTGTGGGGGGGGGTTCCAGAGTCTGGGTGCTGAGCAGCTAAAGGCTCGGGCACCCATGGTACTGAGGCATGAGGTGGGGATGGTAAGCAGTCCAGCAGAGGATGAGCAGAGGGTGTGGAAGGGTGTGTACTCATGCAGGAGATCAGAGAAGTAGGTGGGGGCTAGTTTATGGAGAGATTTGTAGACAAGGAGGAGGTTTTTATACTGAATGCGGTAATGTACAGGGAGCCAGTGAAGCTGGATGAGAACAGGGGTGATGTGATCAGACAATTTGGTGCAGGTGATGATCTGGGCAGCCAAGTTCTGGATGAGATGCAGTCTGTTAATGAGTTTGTTAGGGAGTCCAGTGAGGAGGGCGTTACAGTAATCAATGCGAGATGTGACAAAGGAGTGAACCAGAATTTCGGTGCTGGATTGGGACAGGGATGGGCGGAGTGTGGAAATATTGCAGAGTTGACAGGACTAGGCTTTTGAATTGAAGGGAATCCGTCGATGGTGATGGGTGGAGCTGGGGTGTGTTGCGATTTAGTGCGATCTGTGTTCAGTGCAACCCTGGCCTCCGTTCGAGCTCCACCCATGCCAGGAAGTGTTCAACATTTGACATTTCCTGTTTCACTGTGGACTCAAAATTTGGCACTTCCTGTTTCAGTGTGAACTTGCCACTGACTCTTGCAAGATTCCATGTGATCTTGACTATCAATCCAGGAAGTGTTCAACATTTGACATTTCCTGTTTCACTGTGGACTCAAAACTTGGCAATTCCTGTTTGGGACTCCCTGTACCACAAGTGAGCTTCATGCTGCTGCACCTTGTTTCGCTCGTATTAATACTTTTTCATTTGAATTATTTGTCTTCATTTTTGAAAGCTGCAGAAGCATTATTTTGACAGAAAACCCTGAGAGAAGTCTTCCTCCCACGTCATTTTCCGTGGACTTGACATTCACACTGTGATCGGACCAGACTCAAAAACAAACAATGTTTGTTCAGCCCTGTTGTCAGAGGAGAAGTAGGGACCAGCTAACTGACACAGGACAGCAAGACAGCAGCCCACCACCTCTGGATCAGGATTCTGGTGGAAGAAGTCTCACCTTGGACCAGACAGTGTCGAATCACTTGATGCCACCCGATGCCAGAGACGTGACCTTCATTAAATACTCTGCTGGGTTTTATGACAAAAATGAACTAATGCACTGGCTTTTTCTTCAGTCGTAGTGATAAAGCCCAATTCCATTCAAAACTTACATTTATCATAAAACCCTGCCGTCAACTTTAACTACTTTTATTTTATTCAAATTTTTATTTTATTTTATTCATTCCATTATTTCAGTTTCCCTTTTTATGTTATCATTCTCAAATCTTATACCAAATAGTAATTAATCAGGAAGCATTATTCATGTTACTAACTCCCATTGTATTGTTTCTCAGTATTTTAATAAATGGTAAAATTACACCAGTTGTTTGTCTTGTGTCCAGTAGAAAACAGAACTGTGACCTCTCAATTCAGTAATTCAATATGATTTGCCGCACTTAATGTGGATGGTGTGCCAATGAATTTAATTAAACTAATAATTAAATACGAGGTCTGTTAGAAAAGTATCCGACCTTTTTATTTTTTTCAAAAAACATGGATTTGAATCACGTGTGATTGCATCAGCCAAGCTTGAACCTTCGTGCGCATGCGTGAGTTTTTTCACGCCTGTCGGTTGCGTGTGAGCACTGGTCCACCCCTCTCGTCGGATTTTTATTGCGAATAAATGTCTGAATGATTTGGAGCTTTGCTGCATCAATTTTTTTTCCATAAACTGTGAGAGACCTCTAGGTGGACACCGTTGAGAAAATTAATATGGCTTTCAGGGACGATTTTATGGGGATTACACAGATTAAGGAGTGATCCAGATGGTTTAAAGACCGCCCACAACTGCTGAGAGCGCGGCGCCATGCAGCTCCACCGTGACGCGTGGAATTCCTCCGCACGTCTGTCTCAATGTGCCGATAAAATGCTGATGTCCGCTCTTTTCACAATTCCTGTGCTAGTCAGATGACATACCGGATCAAGACAGCGTCCAGTTTAGAAATGAACGGCACATTCCACTGTTACAGGAGTTTTTGTCATGGAAAGAGGAGCGGCTGCATGGCGCAAAGCAACGCCGTGATGAAGCCTACCAGGACATGTTGAGGCAGATCCAGCTCATGCACAATCACAATCGGATAATCACATGACTGAAAAGCAACCGACAGCCGTCTGAAATCCACCTTTAAGCCGTCCTGTGAGACCAACACTGAGGTGGTTTTGTCCCGCGTAATGAACGGCTCCGTGGCACGTCCCTCTGCTTTTCTTTCCATGAAAAAAACTCCTGTAACGGTGGAATGTACCGAAAAAGTGCTGATGTCCACATCTTCAGCCTTTTTGTGAACGTCAGACGAGGTCCCGGATCAACAAAGCCTTCACGTTGGAAATGATCTGGTTGTTCCAGCGGGTGTCAGCCTGTCGATGGGGGCTGGGAGCTGGGTCTTTAAACCGTCTGGATCACTCCTTAATCTGTGTAATCCCCATAAAATCGTCCCTGAAAGCCATATTAATTTTCCAAACGGTGTCCACCTGGAGGTCTCTCACAGTTTCTGAAAAAAGTCTGATGGAAAAAAAGCCCAAATCATTCCGCCATTTCCTGACAATGAAAATCCGCCGAGGGGGTGGACCACTACTCACTCAAAGCCTGCTCATAGGCGAATGACGCAACCGACAGGCGTGGAAAAATGCACGCATGCACACGAGGGTTCAAGCTTGTCTGACGCAATCACACGTGATTCAAATCCATATGGTTTTAGAAAAAAATAAAAAGGACGGATACTTTTCTAACAGACCTCGTATTAAAAGTTCCTTTTAATACACTACAACACTGAAGACGTTTGAGGATGAGATTAAAAGATGACATATACAAAAAAACCTGCATTAATTCTACAGTGGGGGAGGTGTTGGTCTACTGGTTAAAGCGTTGGGCTTGTGACCAGAGAATCCGCAGTTCAAATTCCAGCCTGACCGGAAAATCACTAAGGACGCTTGGGCGAGGTCCTTAATCCCCTAGTTGCTCCCAGTGTGAAGTGAGTACCTTGTATGGCAGCACCCTCACATTGGGGTGAATGTGAGGCATTATTTGTAAAACGCTTTAAGCGTCTGATGCAGATGGAAAAGCTGTATATAAATGCAGTACATTTACCATCTACAACACATAGTTGCTTCAAAATCATATTGCAAATTGAGAAAACACTTGAAAATATAGAGAACACAAACATAACCTACAGAGAACCCAAATGTAACCTGGAGAGAACACAGACGTGACCTACCGAGAACACAAACGTAACCTACAGAGAACACAAACATGACGTACAGAGAACACAAACATGACCTACAGAGAACACAAACAAGACGTACAGAGAACACAGACGTGACCTACAGAGAACACAAACATGACCTACAGAGAACACAGACATGACCTACAGAGAACACAGAAGTGACCTCCAGAGAACACAAACATGACCTACAGAGAACACAAACATGACCTACAGAGAAAACAGACGTGACCTACAGAGAACACAGATGTGACCTACAGAGAAGACAAACATGACATACAGAGAACACAGACGTGACCTACAGAGAACACAAACATGACCTACAGAGAACACAAACATGACCTACAGAGAAAACAGACGTGGCCTACAGAGAACACAGATGTGACCTACAGAGAACACAAACATGACCTACAGAGAACACAGACGTGACCTCCAGAGAACACAAATATGACCTACAGAGAACACAGATGTGACCTACAGAGAACACAAACATGACCTACAGAGAACACTTACGTGACCTCCAGAGAACACAAACATGACCTACAGAGAACACAAACACAAACATGACGTACAGAGAACACAGATGTGACGTACAAAGAACACAAACGTAACCTACAGAGAACACAGACGCGATCTACAGAGAATACAGACATGACCTACAGAAAACACAAATATGACCTAGAGTGAACACAGACGTGACCTACAGAGAACACAAACGCGACCTACAGAGAACACAAACGTGATCTACAGAGAACACAGACGTGACCTACAGAGAACACAAATGCGACCTACAGAGAACAAAAATGTGACCTACAGAGAACACAGATGCGACCTACAGAGAACAAAAACATGACCTACAGAGAACACAGATGTGACCTACAGAGAACACAAATGTAACCTACAGAGAACACAAACATGATGTACAGAGAACACAGATGTGACCTACATGACGTACAGAGAACACAGACGTGACCTACAGAGAACACAAATATGACCTAGAGAGAACACAGACGTGACCTACAGAGAACACAGACGTGACCTACAGAGAACACAG
Source organism: Thalassophryne amazonica (assembly GCF_902500255.1). Classification (NCBI taxonomy): domain Eukaryota; kingdom Metazoa; phylum Chordata; class Actinopteri; order Batrachoidiformes; family Batrachoididae; genus Thalassophryne; species Thalassophryne amazonica. Next base: position 43,927,602 of record NC_047117.1, read on the forward strand.
ACATGACCTATAGAGAACACAAATTTAACCTATAGAGAACACAGATGCGACCTACAGAGAACACAGACGTGACCTACAGGGAACACAAACGTGACCTATTGAGAATACAAATGTAACCTATAGAGAACACAGATTGCGACCTACAGAGAACACAAATGCGATCTACAGAGAACACAAATGCGACCTACAGAGAACACAGACGCGACCTACAGAGAACACAAACGTGAACTACAGAGAACACAGACATGATCTACAGAGAACACAAACGTGACCTATTGAGAATACAAACGTAACCTATAGAGAACACAGATGCGACCTACAGAGAACACAGACGCGACCTACAGAGAACACAGACGTGACCTATAAAGAACACAAATGTAACCTGTAGAGAACACAGATGTGACCTACAGAGAACACAAACGCAACCTACAGAGAACACAGACGCGACCTACAGAGAACACAAACGTGACCTATAGAGAACACAAATGTAATCTATAGAGAACATAGACGCAACCTACAGAGAACACAAATGCAACCTACAGAGAATACAAATGTGACCTACAGAGAACATAGACGCGACCTACAGAGAACACAGATGCGACCTACAGAGAACACAAACATGACCTTTAGAGAACACAAATGTAACCTATAGAGAACACAGTTGCAACCTACAGAGAACACAAACATGACCTATAGAGAACACAAATGTAACCTATAGAGAACACAGACGTGACCTACAGAGAACACAGACGCAACCTACAGAGAACACAGACGCGACCTACAGAGAACACAGACGTGACCTACAGAGAACACAAACGTGACCTATTGAGAACACAAATGTAACCTATAGAGAACACAGATGTGACCTACAGAGAACACAAATGCGACCTACAGAGAATACAGACGCGACCTACAGAGAACACAAACATGACCTACAGAGAACACAGACACGACCTACAGAGAACACAAACGTGACCTACAGAGAACACAAACATGCCCTACAGAGAACACAGACGTGACCTACAGAGAACACAGACGTGACCTACAGAGAACACAAATGCAACCTACAGAGAACACAGACGCGACCTACAGAGAACACAGACACGACCTACAGAGAACACAGACATGACCTACAGAGAACACAAACGTGACCTATTGAGAACACAAATGTAACCTATAGAGAACACAGATGCAACCTACAGAGAACACAAATGCGACCTACAGAGAACACAAACATGACCTATAGAGAACACAAATGTAACCTATAGAGAACACAGATGCGACCTACAGAGAACACAAATGCGACCTACAGAGAACACAGACGCGACCTACAGAGAACACAAACACGACCTACAGAGAACACAGACGTGACCTACAGAGAACACAAACGTGACCTATTGAGAACACAAATGTAACCTATAGAGAACACAGATGCGACCTACAGAGAACACAAATGCGACCTACAGAGAACACAAATGCGACCTATAGAGAATACAGACGTGACCTACAGAGAACACAAATGTCACCTACAGAGAACACAGACATGACCTACAGAGAACACAGACGTGACCTACAGAGAACACAAACGTGACCTACAGAGAACACAAACATGCCCTACAGAGAACACAGACGTGACCTACAGAGAACACAGATGTGACCTACAGAGAACACAAACGTTACCTACAGAGAACACAGACGTGTCCTACAGAGAATACTGACGCGACCTACAGAGAACACAAACGTGACCTATAGAGAACACAAATGTAACCTGTAGAGAACACAGATGCGAGCTACAGAGAACACAAATGCAACCTACAGAGAACACAGACACGACCTACAGAGAACACAAACGTGACCTATAGAGAACACAAATGTAACCTATAGAGAACATAGACGCAACCTACAGAGAACACAAATGCAACCTACAGAGAATACAAATGTGACCTACAGAGAACATAGACGCGACCTACAGAGAACACAGACGCGACCTACAGAGAACACATGCATGACCTTTAGAGAACACAAATGTAACCTATAGAGAACACAAACATGCCCTACAGAGAACACAGACGTGACCTACAGAGAACACAAATGCGACCTACAGAGAATACAGACGTGACCTACAGAGAACACAAACGTGACCTACAGAGAACACAGACGTGACCTACAGAGAACACAGACGTGACCTACAGAGAACACAAACGTGACCTACAGAGAACACAAACATGCCCTACAGAGAACACAGACGTGACCTACAGAGAACACAGACGTGACCTACAGAGAACACAAATGCAACCTACAGAGAACACAGACGCGACCTACAGAGAACACAAACATGACCTATAGAGAACACAAATGTAACCTATAGAGAACACAGATGCGACCTACAGAGAACACAAATGCGACCTACAGAGAACACAAATGCGACCTATAGAGAATACAGACGCGACCTACAGAGAACACAAACGTCACCTACAGAGAACAGACATGACCTACAGAGAACACAGACGTGACCTACAGAGAACACAAACGTGACCTACAGAGAACACAAACATGCCCTACAGAGAACACAGACGTGACCTACAGAGAATACTGACGCGACCTACAGAGAACACAAACGTGACCTATAGAGAACACAAATGTAACCTGTAGAGAACACAGATGCGAGCTACAGAGAACACAAATGCAACCTACAGAGAACACAGACACGACCTACAGAGAACACAAACGTGACCTATAGAGAACACAAATGTAACCTATAGAGAACACAAATGCAACCTACAGAGAATACAAATGTGACCTACAGAGAACATAGACGCGACCTACAGAGAACACAGACGCGACCTACAGAGAACACATGCATGACCTTTAGAGAACACAAATGTAACCTATAGAGAACACAGACGCGACCTACAGCGAACACAGACGCGACCTACAGAGAACACAAATGTGACCAACAAAGAACACAGACGCGACCTACAGAGAACACAGACGTGACCTACAGAGAACACAAACGTGACCTATAGAGAACACAAACATAAATGTTAGAAAAGTTAATGTTAATGCTCTGTCAAATATATTTACCATTATAATTGTCTTATTAATTGATTGAACAATGCCATAGAAGAGTCAAAGTACAAAGAGCACAGATAAGATTGATGAGGCAAGACATTCTTTCGTCTGTGCATGATGAAGGAAGAACAGGAACAAACTATGGACTGACTGTCTTAGGGCCCGGTCCCACTGGGGAGAGGATTAATTGCGAATGAATTGAGTACACAAATTTCGGGCATTCGTTGTCGTGGCCAAAATGGCCAAAAATGACAAATGTCCCAGTATGAATTATAGATATATTAATAATATATAGTGAATATATGATAAACAATCGTGGTTGTATAACGCATGTCATGAGGAAACGGATCCGATGCATTGCAATTATCACGGCAGCATTACGGGTGTATTAGAACTGCAATGCGCACGTGTTGTGCGTGCACAGCATCTGCATTGTGGTCATAAAAGAAGTGCACTCGGACGTCGGCATCACTATTCACACCAACAACACAGCCTCTGGAGCAACTGCTGGATTTGGACAAGTTGATTGGAGTAAACAAGCAGTGAACAGGTCGAGTGGTGATGTCTGTGGCTCACAGCAGAGCACAGCTCGTCTGAACGATTATAACAAGAAGTTATAAACATAGGAATAAATACTGTAAGAGCTGCAGACAAGAAGGAAAAAACACGCAACTGTTTTATCAAGCTTTGACAATGTAAACAAGTCAAATAATTACCTTTTTAGAAGGCTCAAAATGCTTTCTGCAGCCTGTTAGCCGCGAACGGCCCAGCTGCAGCTTCCTCTGTGATTCAGGAGGTGATTAGAGCTGTTTTAAACAGCCAATTTGCATAATAAAATGATTAATCCACCACAAAATAACTATTTTATATATGCAGCGTCCAGCGCAGAGCACATGGCAGCCGATAGAACAAAGAACGGCATCCAGCTGTGAACACAGTGCATCTGATTTGCATCCGCTGCAAATCATATGCAAAGCAGACGTAATAAAAATGCTTTATTCGTGGACAATCTGTATGCAGTCACTACAACGTATTTTAGTTTGTGATGTGGACATGATGGGCACACAAAATATCCGTTTTACACACTGTCCCAGTCCACTGCCAAGCCGCAAATCCCTGTCAGTTGCTTAAATCAGCAGATGACGGCGAATATACAGTGCATAGATTGAGTTTGTTTGTGTATGTATTGAGTATGTACGGAGTATGTAAGTTGGATGTCATCCGCAGCCAAAATTTTGTGCAGCTCAAAAATCCTGGCAATGGAAAAATGTGCCTCTGCGGATAATTGCGGACGTGTGCAGGTGTCGGCCGATTCATACAAGCATGTTTCACGCATATTGCAGATGTTAAGCGAATATGAGCCAATTTTGTGCGCAATCCATACACAAATCCTCCTGAACGCCAGTGGACCCGGGTCCTTATGCTTTGTGATGAGGCAAGACATTGTTTCATCAGTGCATGATGAATGATCAGGAATGGACTTTGAGACTGACTGTCTTATGCTAATCAAATGATTTCATTCAGTGAACTTTGGCACACCTTGGGAATGTATACAAGAGGCATGAAAACTGAATGTATTTGTATTTGTCTTCAGACCTGTACTCTGTATGACATGTACCTTTAAAGCTTTAAATAACAAAAGATCTGGTGTCTCATTTGTTGTCTGTGTCACAGAGTTTTTAGGTAATTTTTCTTAACCCTAAACTAAAGAGAACACAAACATAACCTAGAGAGAACACAAACATAACCTACAGTGAACAAATGTATCATGTCTGCTGGAGAGTCAGACAAAACACACAAAACTACAGACACACTGCAAATGCTTAGAACACAGCCATGTTCTCCCCGTGTTTGTGTGGGTTTCCTCCAGGTGTTCGGGTTTCCTCCTACATCTAAAGACATCACTGGTGGCTGGTGAAAAAAAAAAGAAATCTTGGTGGGGCTGGTAGTCCAGTACAGGCATTCAAATGAACAGTCAGAAAATTACTACTATTCCACAATAACCATTGTCCTTCTCAAAATCAGCAGTTTCACAGATAAAGTTAATCATTTACAGCTATATTATGCCCCATTTATACTTTGGAAAGGAACAGTATCAAATACAATATACACTCAAGTTCTTGAGCAAGGAACATTTCACCATTTGACACCAATTACACACATAGTACACCAAACTGTACTGCACTGCCATTATCTTCAGCCAAACAGATCATCCGTTTCGCAATGACACCCCCTTAACAGAATAGAAAATATCACCAAATTTAGACTCTTTCAAAACATGGAACAAATCCTCACTTGACACAAGAAGATTATGTACATACAACAACATTCACACCATCTTCCATAAAAAGAAAGCGAGAGAGAGGTGGTGTGTGTGTGTGTGTGTGTGTGTGTGTGTGTGTGTGTGTGTGTGTGTGTGTGTGTGTGTGTGTGTGTGTGTGTGTGTGTGGTGTGTGTGTGTGTGTGTGTGTGTGAGAGAGAGAGAGAGAGAGAGAGAGAGAGAGAGAGAGAGAGAAAATTAGGGTAAAATTAATAATTAACAATTTGACTAACTAATAACACCAAAACCTTTAAGTTAAATGGGTTAAAATTAATTAACAGTGTAGAGGACAAAGCAAATTAAGTATATAAAACCACTGAATTAAATGCTTTGCTAAACTTGAGTTAGTCTGACTATAAGCATCTTGTGTGTACTCAGTAGTGGCTGAGTTAGAATTTCTTTAAAAAACATGCAAATTGCTATTTTAGGTATTTTTTGTTGTTTTGTTTATTTATTTATTTATTTTTCAAATCATTTGTTTTGGACTGTGGAATACTCCAAAGAATATTTCACTTCTGTGGACTGATCCTTATGACGTGTAAACTGAAATTGTGTAAACTACTCCTATATATTATGACCAAAATGCCACCATGGCTGCAGCTTTGAAGACTGTTACAAACAGTCCCGATCACCCCTAACTGTTATAACTGGTCTGCTGTACCAATAAAGATCACAGCTTTGACCCCCTAAAACAAACAAACATCACTCATTCGTTTTATCTTAAATTTTCATCCTCGTTTCCACATCAGGAGCAACATTCGGCAGTAAATCCTAACAGCTCGTCAGCTTACCTGAGCTGAAGTTGCATCTGAAGGTGACTAACCTGGTTAAATAAAGGTATAAAATAAATAAATAAATAAACATGAACAGCGGAGCTGAGTAAGATTTACATTATTGGTGATTTTACTCAGAAACTAGATCAATTTTCTGATTTTATTGTCCTTCAGGCAGAAGCCTCTTTCTTGTTGTCACTACTCCCGTCCTGTTGTATGGAGCTTTGCAACATGTGTTGCAACATGTTGTGCAACATGCACTGCCTCAATCTGCAGCAGACACATTCCAAGTTAAATTCTTTCACATGCTGTAGGTTATATCTGTTTGTCTTGTCTGTTTTTGTGAGCATTTTCTCAAGTCTTTTTTAATGCAACCTGTTTCAGAACAGATGCTGGTGTTGGTGTTTTGGCAACTATTTCTGCATTTGCTGGTGTTGTCTTAATTAGGAAGTATTGTGGCCTGTCTTAGACAGCATTAAAATCCTACAAGATCAACAGCTTATAACATACTCACACATGCCACACCATATTCAAATCAAGCCCCAACCTCAAAGTATGAAAAATGAACCCTACGTTGAAAAATAAAAAGCTGCATTTCCTTGAACGGCTGCTTGAGGCTGAATGCAAACGTCAGCAGATTCTCATAGAAGCACATGAAATATGCATGTTTACAGTCTGGTTAAAAAAAAAGGTTTTAGTTTCTAAAGCTAATTTCCTTGTTCATGAAAACTATACAATCAATTCAATCAATTTTTTTTATATAGCGCCAAATCACAACAAACAGTTGCCCCAAGGTGCTTTATATTGTAAGGCAAGGCCATACAATAATTATGTAAAACCCCAACGGTCAAAACGACCCCCTGTGAGCAAGCACTTGGCTACAGTGGGAAGGAAAAACTCCCTTTTAACAGGAAGAAACCTCCAGCAGAACCAGGCTCAGGGAGGGGCAGTCTTCTGCTGGGACTGGTTGGGGCTGAGGGAGAGAACCAGGAAAAAGACATGCTGTGGAGGGGAGCAGAGATCGATCACTAATGATTAAATGCAGAGTGGTGCATACAGAGCAAAAAGAGAAAGAAACAGTGCATCATGGGAACCCCCCAGCAGTCTACGTCTATAGCAGCATAACTAAGGGATGGTTCAGGGTCACCTGATCCAGCCCTAACTATAAGCTTTAGCAAAAAGGAAAGTTTTAAGCCTAATCTTAAAAGTAGAGAGGGTGTCTGTCTCCCTGATCTGAATTGGGAGCTGGTTCCACAGGAGAGGAGCCTGAAAGCTGAAGGCTCTGCCTCCCATTCTACTCTTACAAACCCTAGGAACTACAAGTAAGCCTGCAGTCTGAGAGCGAAGCGCTCTATTGGGGTGATATGGTACTACGAGGTCCCTAAGATAAGATGGGACCTGATTATTCAAAACCTTATAAGTAAGAAGAAGAATTTTAAATTCTATTCTAGAATTAACAGGAAGCCAATGAAGAGAGGCCAATATGGGTGAGATATGCTCTCTCCTTCTAGTCCCCGTCAGTACTCTAGCTGCAGCATTTTGAATTAACTGAAGGCTTTTTAGGGAACTTTTAGGACAACCTGATAATAATGAATTACAATAGTCCAGCCTAGAGGAAATAAATGCATGAATTAGTTTTTCAGCATCACTCTGAGACAAGACCTTTCTGATTTTAGAGATATTGCGTAAATGCAAAAAAGCAGTCCTACATATTTGTTTAATATGCGCTTTGAATGACATATCCTGATCAAAAATGACTCCAAGATTTCTCACAGTATTACTAGAGGTCAGGGTAATGCCATCCAGAGTAAGGATCTGGTTAGACACCATGTTTCTAAGATTTGTGGGGCCAAGTACAATAACTTCAGTTTTATCTGAGTTTAAAAGCAGGAAATTAGAGGTCATCCATGTCTTTATGTCTGTAAGACAATCCTGCAGTTTAGCTAATTGGTGTGTGTCCTCTGGCTTCATGGATAGATAAAGCTGAGTATCATCTGCGTAACAATGAAAATTTAAGCAATACCGTCTAATAATACTGCCTAAGGGAAGCATGTATAAAGTGAATAAAATTGGTCCTAGCACAGAACCTTGTGGAACTCCATAATTAACTTTAGTCTGTGAAGAAGATTCCCCATTTACATGAACAAATTGTAATCTATTAGACAAATATGATTCAAACCACCGCAGCGCAGTGCCTTTAATACCTATGGCATGCTCTAATCTCTGTAATAAAATTTTATGGTCAACAGTATCAAAAGCAGCACTGAGGTCTAACAGAACAAGCACAGAGATGAGTCCACTGTCCGAGGCCATAAGAAGATCATTTGTAACCTTCACTAATGCTGTTTCTGTACTATGATGAATTCTAAAACCTGACTGAAACTCTTCAAATAGACCATTCCTCTGCAGATGATCAGTTAGCTGTTTTACAACTACCCTTTCAAGAATTTTTGAGAGAAAAGGAAGGTTGGAGATTGGCCTATAATTAGCTAAGATAGCTGGGTCAGGTGATGGCTTTTTAAGTAATGGTTTAATTACTGCCACCTTAAAAGCCTGTGGTACATAGCCAACTAACAAAGATAGATTGATCATATTTAAGATCGAAGCATTAAATAATGGTAGGGCTTCCTTGAGCAGCCTGGTAGGAATGGGGTCTAATAAACATGTTGATGGTTTGGATGAAGTAACTAATGAAAATAACTCAGACAGAACAATCGGAGAGAAAGAGTCTAACCAAATACCGGCATCACTGAAAGCAGCCAAAGATAACGATACGTCTTTGGGATGGTTATGAGTAATTTTTTCTCTAATAGTTAAAATTTTGTTAGCAAAGAAAGTCATGAAGTCATTACTAGTTAAAGTTAATGGAATACTCAGCTCAATAGAGCTCTGACTCTTTGTCAGCCTGGCTACAGTGCTGAAAAGAAACCTGGGGTTGTTCTTATTTTCTTCAATTAGTGATGAGTAGAAAGATGTCCTAGCTTATGGAGGGCTTTTTTTATAGAGCAACAGACTCTTTTTCCAGGCTAAGTGAAGATCTTCTAAATTAGTGAGACGCCATTTCCTCTCCAACTTACGGGTTATCTGCTTTAAGCTACGAGTTTGTGAGTTATACCACGGAGTCAGACACTTCTGATTTAAAGCTCTCTTTTTCAGAGGAGCTACAGCATCCAAAGTTGTCTTCAATGAGGATGTAAAACTATTGACGAGATACTCTATCTCCCTTACAGAGTTTAGGTAGCTACTCTGCACTGTGTTGGTATATGGCATTAGAGAACATAAAGAAGGAATCATATCCTTAAACCTAGTTACAGCGCTTTCTGAAAGACTTCTAGTGTAATGAAACTTATTCCCCACTGCTGGGTAGTCCATCAGAGTAAATGTAAATGTTATTAAGAAATGATCAGACAGAAGGGAGTTTTCAGGGAATACTGTTAAGTCTTCTATTTCCATACCATAAGTCAGAACAAGATCTAAGATATGATTAAAGTGGTGGGTGGACTCATTTACTTTTTTGAGCAAAGCCAATAGAGTCTAATAATAGATTAAATGCAGTGTTGAGGCTGTCATTCTCAGCATCTGTGTGGATGTTAAAATCGCCCTCTATAATTATCTTATCTGAGCTAAGCACTAAGTCAGACAAAAGGTCTGAAAATTCACAGAGAAACTCACAGTAACGACCAGGTGGACGATAGATAATAACAAATAAAACTGGTTTTTGGGACTTCCAATTTGGATGGACAAGACTAAGAGACAAGCTTTCAAATGAATTAAAGCTCTGTCTGGGTTTTTGATTAATTAATAAGCTGGGATGGAAGATTGCTGCTAATCCTCCGCCCCAGCCCGTGCTACGAGCATTCTGACAGTTAGTGTGACTCGGGGGTGTTGACTCATTTAAACTAACATATTCATCCTGCTGTAACCAGGTTTCTGTTAGGCAGAATAAATCAATATGTTGATCAATTATTATATCATTTACCAACAGGGACTTAGAAGAGAGAGACCTAATGTTTAATAGACCACATTTAACTGTTTTAGTCTGTGGTGCAGTTGAAGGTGCTATATTATTTTTTCTTTTTGAATTTTTATGCTTAAATAGATTTTTGCTGGTTATTGGTAGTCTGGGAGCAGACACCGTCTTTATGGGGATGGGGTAATGAGGGGATGGCAGGGGGAGAGAAGCTGCAGAGAGGTGTGTAAGACTACAACTCTGCTTCCTGGTCCCAACCCTGGATAGTCACGGTTTGGAGGATTTAAGAAAATTGGCCAGATTTCTAGAAATGAGAGCTGCTCCATCCAAAGTGGGATGGATGCCGTCTCTCCTAACAAGACCAGGTTTTCCCCAGAAGCTTTGCCAATTATCTATGAAGCCCACCTCATTTTTTGGACACCACTCAGACAGCCAGCAATTCAAGGAGAACATGCGGCTAAACATGTCACTCCCGGTCCGATTGGGGAGGGGCCCAGAGAAAACTACAGAGTCCGACATTGTTTTTGCAAAGTTACACACCGATTTAATGTTAATTTTAGTGACCTCCGATTGGCGTAACCGGGTGTCATTACTGCCGACGTGAATTACAATCTTACCAAATTTACGCTTAGCCTTAGCCAGCAGTTTCAAATTTCCTTCAATGTCGCCTGCTCTGGCCCCCGGAAGACAGAGGGGTGAATTTTCTTTAAAAATATAACTCAGAAATTTAACATATTTTAATTAGGGGTGTGGCCACTTTGAGTGACAGGTAGTTTGTGCCGCTAAGTTCTGTTGGAGTCTATAGAGGGTTTTCAATCACTTGACCGATTTGCTGCAGGACAGGTGCCGTCTCCATTCTGGATTACAAGGAGGCTGGCGCGTGATAGAAAAATGGAGAATGTATGGTTATTACGATGCTTTAAATCCTCGAGATAAAGCTATTTATCCTGATAGAAGTGTAGCAGTTGGTTCAGTGGATCCGTATCTTATACCAGATAGTGAATTTAGTGTTGATGTAACGAACTGACCGACAGTGTCACACGGCCTCCTGCAGAGCATCACAGCGGAGCTCTGAAAGTGGAGGTCGTCTTGAAATCCTGAGCGATTTCTCTCACCAGGCGCTGGAAGGGCAGCTTGCGGATCAGCAGCTCAGTGCTCGAGGACCACAAGCTAAATAAGCATCCGTATTGGAAGCGTTCTTGTGTTATTCTCAGCGGTATTTTTATGTACGTGGTCTATTAGCACTGGAACTCCCAAGGACCTGCCAAATGGCAGTTATACCTTTAAATCCCAAGGCGCTGCCAAATGGCACTCCCTGGATTTACATCTCAACGACCCCCTTTCATGAGCTAATACACAGTAGCACCTTATTCAGCTTGCGCATTTGTCCTCTTTGTGTCAGCAAAATAAAAAATAGTTTCAGTTGCATTTGTAAGAAGTAACTCTAAAGACAGAACCCAAGTACATAAGAAAAAACAGATGTTTAGTTATAAAGAATAAAATAAACTTTTCAACTTTATCAGATTCTTTGACCATAAAGACATACCCATAGCTTTAGGAATGATATTTGTACCACTATTACTTCAATAGTTATTATGCTAATGTTTTGTTAATTCTATATTCTTATTATTTCTATTGTTACCAGGTGACATTTGACCTAGTTTGTTTGAACGCACCTGGCACTGCCACATCTCCTTTCTGTGAACTTGTTACAAAAAACACAACACTTAGTAGAAGAAATTTAGATTCAAGATTCAAAGCTTTATTGTCATATGCACAGTACTTTGCTGCCAACACTGGATGTCCAAAATATCTTATATGCTCTGTACTATAAACCTTAGCCATCTCTGCGTCTCTCAGTCAACAGAGTGAGTATGTGTTGTGAGCTGGCTTTCCAGCACTTGCACATTCTGATCTAATGGCCCCATGTACATAACAAAATGTGGCCTAATGAGATGTAAAGTACCCCAGTGCTGCCATTTGGCAGCGCTTGGTAGATAGAGGAGTAGTGTAAAAATGCTGGTAATCCCAGTGTTAGATAATAAACCGACCCTTTTATTTTTTTTTTTAACTATATGGATTTGAATGACGTGCGATTACACCAATCATGCTTGAACCCTCGTGCGCATGCGTGAGTTTTTTCACGTGTGTCGGTGGCGTCATTTCCCTGTGGGCAGGCCTTGAGTGAGATGTGGTCCCGCCCTCTCGGCTGAATTCCTTTGTTTCACACGCTGCTCGAGACGGCGCGCGTTGCTTTATCAAACTTTTTTCTGGACCTGTGAGGAATATCCGAGTGGACACTATTCGAGAAATGAAGCTGGTTTTCAGTGAAAAGTTTAACGGCTGATGAGAGATTATGGGGTGTTTCTGTCGGTGTAAGGACTTCCCACGGAGCGGGACGTCGTGCAGCGCTTCCAGGCGCCGTCGTCGGCCTGTTTCGACCTGAAAACATCCTAATTTAAGGCTTAATTCACCAGGACGTTGTGAGAGAACAGAGAAGATTCAGAAGAGGCCGGCATGAGGACTTTATGCGGACATTCCACTGTTTAAGGACATTTTTTAATGAAAGACGTGCGCGCAAATTCTGTGTGCGCCGCGACAGGAAAAACACCTCCGTGTTAAAAACCATTTGTAAAATTCAGGCGGCTTTTGATGGCTTTCAACAAGTGAGTAACTGAGAAATTGTTTAACAGCTTGGGCATGTTCCAACTTGCTCATTAAGGTTTCCAACTGAGGTGTTTTTCCTGTCGCGACCCCCCGCGGTCGGGTCCGGCCCGACATGCGACTCTGCCCGCACGTTCTTTCATTACAAAATGTCCGTTAACAATGGAATGTCCGAATAAACTCCTCATGCCGACTTCTTCTGAAAGTTCTCTGTTCTCTGACGACTTACTGGGTCAACAGAGCCTGAAATGTGGAAGTTTTCAACTTGAAACGGCGAGATGCTGCCGCCTCGAAGCGCAGATCGCCGTCAGGCGCCGTGGGCCGTCCTTATGGCGACACTACAGACCAAAATCTCTCATCAGCCATTAAGATTTTTACCGAAAACCAGCTGAATTTATCGAGTGGTGTCCACTCTGTTGTGCCTTACAGTTTTGAAAATTTTTTTATCAAACAAAGCAGCAGTCTCTGAGCCATTCATAAACAATGAAAAAATCGAGGAGAGGGTGGGCCACTTCTCACTCAAAGACTGCCCACAGGTGAATGACAAAACCGACAGGCATGAAAAAACTCTCGCATGCCCACGAGGGTTCAAGCATGTCTGATGTAATCACACGTGATTCAAATCCATATGGTTTTTGAAAAAAAATTAATAAGGTTGGATACTTTTCTAATAGACCTCGTATTCTTATATAATTTTATTGCTGAATAAAATTGTAATATATAATAATATTATAGTAAAACAGTAAATTTCTGGTAGTGGCAGATCTCTGTCAGTGCCATGGTGCAGTGAGGCTTCTTCACATTGACATTGAAGCTTCTGCAATTATTCGCCAAATGCATGTAGCGTATCACAGCGGCCACCGCGTTGTAATCCAGAATGGCCGCAGGACAAAAAATGACGTGACCGATACGTCACATGAAAACCCCAGCAAAGTGGCCAATTCGAAGGTGAGAATTCACGCTTATGTGACTGGCTGCTCGGTGAAAACATGTACGCTGTTCTATTGAAATCAGTCGTTTTTTTATTGTTTCTAACTTGCTTCCAACGGCCAGCTGGTGGCTCTCATTACCTGGAACAATGAGATTTATACACCAAACTGACCTGAAATGAACCATTCGACATTAAATTGACCTTATTGATGAGTCTGACCCCTTTGAAAAGTGAACAAATTACATGTATTTGTATTGAGTTCAGCGATGTTTTCACCGACAAAACCTGCCTCTTGAGGTTAAAATGCCCTGATGACCTTGAGAATGGTCTGCTACCAGAGGCTGCTAGCTGTTGTGCTCCTTTCAGACTATTTTGTTACAAATATCTGTAATAAAATTTATTTTTGTGTGGTTAATTATTTTAGCAGAAAAATTTTGTGTTGTTTTATTTTATATACTAGCTGCATTAGCACATTTGGTAGCTTGATGACATTAAGTCTATTTAATTCACTATTGTTAAGGAAATAAATCAGTCCTAATTTTTAATACCTACGCCTAGACAAGCCGTCATGAAAACCACCACCCAGTCGCAAAAACTATGCTTTAATAAAACAGTCAAATGAAGGTTAGCCTATTAAACTATAGCTGGTTAATAGGCTAACTGTGAGATGGGGGCATGTTTAGGCTTCATTCATCTCACCCAGGGCTGCTGCCAGATTCAGGACTGCCAACATGGTGACACCCACAGCAGCACTTTTGAGCTTCAAACCACCTCTTCTGGGTCTCTTCTGCAAATCTATCCACCCTTTTCAGGTTTCAAATCCTGCAAAACCTCGGAGAGGTCGCTGCGCTGCGAGATCTCAGTAACATTGAGAACTGCATTGAGACGCTCTGATCACGCTGCACTTTAACCGCTGCACACGGACAACACCATTAACATCGCAACATAAAACTATTTTTATATTGTGCCTAAAACTCTCGTGAATATGTTCTCTGGGTTTATAGATGTTATTGCGTTTGTTTTATGTAAACATGCGAGAATCACAGGCTGTCTCTCCGTTATTTTCATTGGGAGTTGCTGTGAGCTACAATTGCTTCCTGATCATGTTCTGGGGGAAAGTGAAGTTTGAAGTTTTACAACACTGTTTGTCCTCTTTGTTCCAGACTAATATATATAATATGTCTGAAATTCGGTTTGCGTTTATTAAATTCCACGTAGTTAAACGTAGCAGACACGGATTATTCGTTCTAATTGTTTTAGCAAATTTTCAGGGTATCATGCATGCAGTCTGTTATTAATGTGACGAAAAGCATAAAAAATTACATTTTGTAGTATAATATTCATTTACAATGGTCATCATGTGGATTCTCTATGCTGTTGTGACTGCAGCGACTCTCTGGCACGCAAGGGATTATGGGATACATGAAAACCCTTAATAGGTGACTTTATGGAAGGTTTGTCCAGAACCTATCCAGTCTATGATTCAGAATGACCGCTGCCACATTTTGTCCCTGTTCTGATGCTTACTTTGAACTTCAGCAGAGCTGAGACACCTTGTCTGCATACCTAAAGGCACTGGGTTCCTGCCATATGATTGGCTGAATCAATATTTCCTTGAACAGGTGTCCGCAATTAAGTGGCCAGTGAATGCATACAACAGGATTGCTTGTGTATCACAAACAGCATAAATACCAACACTTGATCAAAAACTATGTTGCTTTGTTTTCTGACTACTGACTCATCCTGTGTGCTGCTGCATCAGGATCAAAGCCACGATGCTCCTTCAGTGCTGTGCCGCTTACCTTGGCTGGAGGGGGCAACATGAGCCACAGTGAGCACACAAACCCCCAGGAACCACAGTGACGCACCCATGTTGGTCAGGAAGGGTTGGAACATCACACCGCCAGCCGCGTCAGGAGAGCCTGGGGAGGAGGAGGAGGAGTGATGTGAGGAGCTGCAGCCTCTGTGTGCGTGTGTGTGTGTGTGTGTGTTTTATGAGGAGACAATAACAGATAGTGACAGCAAATGAGTGTGAGAAGCTGCAGAAAGGACAGAAGAGAGAAAGAGAGCGAGGAACAGCGATAACAATTGAGCAATCGCTTCAGCAGAAAGTCCTTCAGTCTGCTGTTGCCATGGTGATAGCACCATGCAGTCTGAGACAGTGTGAGGCTGCAGAGACATACGTGCTGTTAGTGTCGGCTTGCATGTGAATATGCACACTTTGTGCGTGTGCTTCCACCCCATAATTAGCCGAGAGTAACAGTGGACACTGACCCATAAAGGAGTCTAATCGTTTTAATCTCACAGACAGAGAGAGAGAGAGACAGAGAGAGCGAGCTCCTATCAGGCCACTTTTCAGGAATCTTAAATAAATGATGCTGTGGAGACGATCCCTTCCCCAGCAGGGCTAAAAGGCTGTGTGTGTGCGTGAGCGTGCAGGTGAGGCTGCGCTGGATGTGTGTGTGGGAACAGCCGGCCTGCAGGCACACAAGCCCACAGAGGACCAACAGTAATACGACTCCTGAATACGGCAGAATGAACTCCTGGCCTGTGACAGAAGACCAGATCAGGGCTGAACTGCAACATGCACAGCATGAATATCACTGCAGCGTGCAAATCAGCATCTCAGGATGTGTACGTGCTAGTATCCATGCATGCACATGCACATATGCATGTGCTGTCATGTGACGTGCTTCCCTTTGTGTTTTGTCAGGTAATGACAGCAAACAGATTTAGGTCACTGCTCACGAAACATCCAGCATGGATTCAAAGATGTGCACACACACACACACACACACACACAGAGAGGAGAAAGGAAGGCCGCTGCCTTCTTTAAGTCCACTGACCCAACAATACCTAAAAAAAGCCCTGCAACCGCAGGGACACTGTACGTGCACAACACACCACGGAACACACACTGAAAAAGCTGATGGCAGGATGTTTTTCTCACAATATCACTCACACACACACACACACACACACACACACACACACACACACACACACACACACACACACACACACACACACACACACACACACACACACACACACACACACACACACACACCAAGACAACTCTGAAGGACTTACAGGCTTCTGACTGTGATGGGAGAAACTACAGATACTGTGTGTACAAATCATGTTTACAAATGACCATTTTCATACACAAAAACAGAAGAGCCAGTTCAACTCTCCCATGTGTCTTATGGCAAACTGAAGCTAGAATTTGTCTTATTATTTTTTTTATTTCTTGCTTGATTACTTAATACCACTCCAATATGAAGCTCTGTAAGTGGTGATGCAACAGCCAAAAGTTGTACTATGTACAATTTCTACAGTCACAGCCACATGATACTAGAATACCTTCAGAGTTGATCATAGGTGTCTTGGTGGCTTTCCTCACTGAAAGACCTGAAAGCACTTGAAAGACATACTTTTAGTTTATCTAGTCATATATGGGCTCTGGAATGGGAGGTAGTATGTGTACAAATGACCATAATTCTAAAAGGTTTAATACAGTATTGATATTATAATAACCAAGTGGCCTCTGTGTGTGTGTGTGTGTGTGTGTGTGTGTGTGTGTGTGTGTGTGTGTGTGTGTGTGTGTGTGTGTGTGTGTGTGTGTGCATGCGTAAAAATTAAAAGCACCTGCTTGCAGCACAATGCAGAAAAAACAAAAAGTTATGTGTGTGTGAGACTGACGACAACTAACATTTTCTGTTTGATATGCTTATGTATTTTGGGTCAAGAATGAACGGCGCCTAAACGGAAAGTTGATAGGACTAATATCTTTGGAGAATTTAGCAATTTTATCTAACCAGAAAACAACAGACACTGTCCTGCAGTGCACCATGGGAGTTCAGGGTTTTGGTGTTTTAAATGTTATTCTGGTTCATGTTAGTTTATCCATAGACATTATAAAGAGGAGATGCTACATTGGTTGCTAAGGCACAAGAAATGCGGCTGCCATCTTGGACCAGTCATCATAGTGATTCCATCATAAGGCACAGTGAAGGTTTGATTTTATATTCTTGTTTATTTTTATTTTTTAATCTTTCTATAATAAAGTTGCTTTATTCTTTGTTATTTTCTCTGTTCTGTAAAGCGTCTTTTAGCACTGTTTAAAGCGCTGTATAAATAAAATGCATTGTATATATATATATATATATATATATATATATATATATATATATATATATATATATATATATATATATAAATAAATATATATATATGTAAGTATTAAGTGTTATGTGTCGGACGCAGCTCGGAGAACCGACCAGCGTTTGAAGGACCCAGTATGAAATAAGCAGAGCACGGTACAAAGGCTAACTGAATTTAATACATAACAGTGAAAATGTAATAACAGAAAAGTGCGGCCTGGCGTGGTGCGCTCCCAGCAGCGCTAACGGTCCGGAGCCAGAAGCTGTTTCGGACCCAAGGACCCCGCCGACACCCCCCAGGTGGCCGCAACAACCGAGTCTCAGGAAGTGTGCTGACGAGCGTGAGACCTCACCCCCTCCTCTTTCACAGACCGTGCATCAAACCTGGACATTCTCAGCGTCCGCTGCTGATGAGATGGCTCCCAAGACGACGATCTCACCCGTCTGGTCACAAGGTCGAGTCTCTGGCAAATACACACTGTGCACTCCAGTCTTAAATGCCAACATGCTCCAATCCATCCAGATGCACCTCAGCTGTGAGTCCTGACGAGTCGCAGGTGATCAGGGTGAGGTCCTGACAGCCTCAGCAACACAGCCACTCAGTCCCAAATGCACGCCACCTGGGAGGAAAACAAAAAGACAAACAAACCGGCAGCCAGGCCCCCCCAGCCATATAACAATTAAGTATTTGAACACCCTGTGGTTTTGCAAGTTCTCCCACTTAGAAATCATGGAGGGGTCTGAAATTTTCATCTTAGGTGCATGTCCACTGTGAGAGACATAATCTAAAAAAAAAAATCCGGAAATCAGAATGTATGATTTTTTAATAATTTATTTGTATGTTACTGCTGCAAATAAGTATTTGAACGCCTGTGAAAATCAATGTTAATATTTGGTACAGTAGCCTTTGTTACAATTACAGAGGTCAAACGTTTCCTGTAGTTTTTCACCAGGTTTGCATACACTGAAGCAGGGATTTTGGTCCTCCATACAGATCTTCTCTAGCTCATTCAGGTTTGGAATTTCAGCTCCCTCCAAAGATTTTCTATTGAGTTCAGGTCTGGAGACTGGCCAGGCCACACCAGGACCTTGAAATGCTTCTTACGGAGCCCCTCCTTAGTTGCCCTGGCTGTGTGTTTGAGGTCACTGTCATGCTGGAAGACCCAGCCATGACCCATCTTCAATGCTCTTACTGACGGAAGGAGGTTGTTTGCCAAAATCTTGCAATACATGACCCCATCCATCCTCCCTTCAATACGGTGCAGCCGTCCTGTCCCCTTTGCAGAAGAGCACCCCCAGAGTATGATGTTTCCACCCCCATGCTTCACGGTTGGGATGGTTTTCTTGGGGTTGTTCTCATCCTCTAAACATGGTAAATGGAGTTGATTCCAAAAGCTCTATTCTGGTCTCATCTGACCACATGACCTTCTCCCATGCCTCCTCTGGATCATCCAGATGGTCACTGGTGAACTTCAAATAGGCCTGGACATGTGCTGGCTTGAGCAGGGGGACCTTGCTGCCCTGCAGGATTTTAAACCATGACAGCATCATGTGTTACTAATGTAATCTTTGTGACTGTGATCCCAACTCTCTTCAGGTCATTGACCAGGTCCTCCTGTGTAGTTCTGAGCTTTCTCAGAATCACCCTTACCCCACGAAGTGAGATCTTGCATGGAATCCCAGACCGAGGGAGATTGACAGTCATCTTGTGTTTCTTCCACTTTCTAATAAATAATCATAACAGTTGTTGTCTTCTACCAAGCTGCTTGCCTGTTGTCCTGTAGTCCATCACAGCCTTGTGCAGGTCTACAGTTTTGTCCCTGGTATCCTCAGACAGCTCTTTGGTCTTGGCTATGGTGGACAGGTTGGAGTGTGATTGATTGAGTGTGTGAACAGGTGTCTTTTATACAGGTAACAATTTCAAACAGGTGCAATTAATACAGGTAAAGAGTGCAGAATAAGAGGGCTTCTTAAAGAAAAATTAACAGGTCTGTGTGAGCCAGAATTCTTGCTGGTTGGTAGGTGTTCAAATACTTATTTGGAGAAGTAACATACAACTCAATTATTAAAAAATTGTACATTGTGATTTCCGGATGTTTTTTTAGATTATGTCTCTCACAGTGGACATGCACCTAAGATGAAAATTTCAGACCCCTCCATGATTTCTAAGTGGGAGAACTTGCAAAATCGCAGGGTGTTCAAATACTTATTTTCCTCACTGTGTATATATAAATCATGTTCTGATATATAACTTTTTTTTATATAAGCATGAATTATATTGATACTCTTTATATGATTTATGTATATTATAATTTTCTCTGATATATTGATTATATTGATATATGGATTGTGTGTGTGTGTGTGTGTGTGTGTGTGTGTGTGTGTTTGTGTGTGTGTGTGTGTGTGTGTGTGTGTGTGTGTGTGTGTGTGTGTGTGTGTGTGTTTATTTACTTTAGTTCATATAGTGCCAAATCACAACAAAGCTGCATCAAGGTGCTTCACGCAGGTAAGGTCTAACCTTACCAACCCCTATAACAAGCACATAGGCGACAGTGGCAATGAAAAACTCACTCTGATGATATTGAGGAAAAAACCTCAAGCAGACCAGAGTCAAAGGAGTGACCCACTGCTTAGGCCATTTACCAAAAAGGTTGACAATACAAATATAATATAACTGACAAGTGTGTGTAAAAATTCAATGCACCTGCTTGCAACAGAAGACAGAAAAGCCAAAAAGCACACAACTGGAGACAGCTGACATTTTCCCTTTGGTATGCTTATGTATTGTGGGTCAAGGATGACCAGCGCCAAAACAGAACATTGATAGGACCAGTGTTTTTGGAGAAAATATGGATGTATATTAGCTAACGTTGCTAATTACATTCTCAACTAAAACACCATTCCAACAAGGGGCAGTAAATAATCTTTGGTGTGAGTGTGTGTGATCTGATTTAATAAGTTCAATTTAAGTACACAATATAATTGCAAATTTGTTAAAAATACATGGATGACACAAGAAAGTGAAAACACTTATTTCTGTTGTGGTCCATGTAAAAATCAAATGACAAACTAGAATCAACCAATTCAATCAATTTTATTTATATAGCGCCAAATCACAACAAACAGTTGCCCCAAGGTGCTTTATATTGTAAGGCAAGGCCATACAATAATTACGTAAAAACCCCAACGGTCAAAACGACCCCCTGTGAGCAAGCACTTGGCGACAGTGGGAAGGAAAAACTCCCTTTTAACAGGAAGAAACCTCCCTCAGAACCAAGCTCAGGGAGGGGCAGTCTTCTGCTGGGACTGGTTGGGGCTGAGGGAGAGAACCAGGAAAAAGACATGCTGTGGAGGGGAGCAGAGATCAATCACTAATGATTAAATGCAGAGTGGTGCATACAGAGCAAAAAGAGAAAGAAACACTCAGTGCATCATGGGAACCCCCCAGCAGTCTAAGACTATAGCAGCATAACTAAGGGATGGTTCAGGGTCACCTGATCCAGCCCTAAGCTTTAGCAAAAAGGAAAGTTTTAAGCCTAATCTTAAAAGTAGAGAGGGTGTCTGTCTCCCTGATCCGAATTGGGAGCTGGTTCCACAGGAGAGGAGCCTGAAAGCTGAAGGCTCTGCCTCCCATTCTACTCTTACAAACCCTAGGAACTACAAGTAAGCCTGCAGTCTGAGAGCGAAGCGCTCTATTGGGGTGATATGGTACTACGAGGTCCCTAAGATAAGATGGGACCTGATTATTCAAAACCTTATAAGAATAAGAATTTTAAATTCTATTCTAGAATTAACAGGAAGCCAATGAAGAGAGGCCAATATGGGTGAGATATGCTCTCTCCTTCTAGTCCCCGTCAGTACTCTAGCTGCAGCATTTTGAATTAACTGAAGGCTTTTTAGGGAACTTTTAGGACAACCTGATAATAATGAATTACAATAGTCCAGCCTAGAGGAAATAAATGCATGAATTAGTTTTTCAGCATCACTCTGAGACAAGACCTTTCTGATTTTAGAGATATTGCGTAAATGCAAAAAAGCAGTCCTACATATTTGTTTAATATGCGCTTTGAATGACATATCCTGATCAAAAATGACTCCAAGATTTCTCACAGTATTACTAGAGGTCAGGGTAATGCCATCCAGAGTAAGGATCTGGTTAGACACCATGTTTCTAAGATTTGTGGGGCCAAGTACAATAACCTCAGTTTTATCTGAGTTTAAAAGCAGGAAATTAGAGGTCATCCATGTCTTTATGTCTGTAAGACAATCCTGCAGTTTAGCTAATTGGTGTGTGTCCTCTGGCTTTATGGATAGATAAAGCTGGGTATCATCTGCGTAACAATGAAAATTTAAGCAATACCGTCTAATAATACTGCCTAAGGGAAGCATGTATAAAGTGAATAAAATTGGTCCTAGCACAGAACCTTGTGGAACTCCATAATTAACTTTAGTCTGTGAAGAAGATTCCCCATTTACATGAACAAATTGTAATCTATTAGACAAATATGATTCAAACCACCGCAGCGCAGTGCCTTTAATACCTATGGCATGCTCTAATCTCTGTAATAAAATTTTATGGTCAACAGTATCAAAAGCAGCACTGAGGTCTAACAGAACAAGCACAGAGATGAGTCCACTGTCCGAGGCCATAAGAAGATCATTTGTAACCTTCACTAATGCTGTTTCTGTACTATGATGAATTCTAAAACCTGACTGAAACTCTTCAAATAGACCATTCCTCTGCAGATGATCAGTTAGCTGTTTTACAACTACCCTTTCAAGAATTTTTGAGAGAAAAGGAAGGTTGGAGATTGGCCTATAATTAGCTATGATAGCTGGGTCAAGTGATGGCTTTTTAAGTAATGGTTTAATTACTGCGACCTTAAAAGCCTGTGGTACATAGCCAACTAATAAAGATAGATTGATCATATTTAAGATCGAAGCATTAAATAATGGTAGGGCTTCCTTGAGCAGCCTGGTAGGAATGGGGTCTAATAGACATGTTGATGGTTTGGATGAAGTAACTAATGAAAATAACTCAGACAGAACAATCTGAGAGAAAGAGTCTAACCAAATACCGGCATCACTGAAAGCAGCCAAAGATAACGATACGTCTTTGGGATGGTTATGAGTAATTTTTTCTCTAATAGTTAAAATTTTATTAGCAAAGAAAGTCATGAAGTCATTACTAGTTAAAGTTAAAGGAATACTCGGCTCAATAGAGCTCTGACTCTTTGTCAGCCTGGCTACAGTGCTGAAAAGAAACCTGGGGTTGTTCTTATTTTCTTCAATTAGTGATGAGTAGTAAGATGTCCTAGCTTTACGGAGGGCTTTTTTATAGAGCAGCAGACTCTTTTTCCTAAGAGACTAAGTGAAGATCTTCTAAATTAGTGAGACGCGAGTTTGTGAGTTATACCACGGAGTCAGGCACTTCTGATTTAAAGTTCTCTTTTTCAGAGGAGCTACAGCATCCAAAGTTGTCTTCAATGAGGATGTAAAACTATTGACGAGATACTCTATCTCACTTACAGAGTTTAGGTAGCTACTCTGCACTGTGTTGGTATATGGCATTAGAGAACATAAAGAAGGAATCATATCCTTAAACCTAGTTACAGCGCTTTCTGAAAGACGTCTAGTGTAATGAAACTTATTCCCCACTGCTGGGTAGTCCATCAGAGTAAATGCAAATGTTATTAAGAAATGATCAGACAGAAGGGAGTTTTCAGGGAATACTGTTAAGTCTTCAACTTCCATACCATAAGTCAGAACAAGATCTAAGATATGATTAAAGTGGTGGGTGGACTCATTTACATTTTGAGCAAAGCCAATTGAGTCTAATAATAGATTAAATTGCAGTGTTGAGGCTGTCATTCTCAGCATCTGTGTGGATGTTAAAATCGCCCACTATAATTATCTTATCTGAGCTAAGCACTAAGTCAGACAAAAGGTCTGAAAATTCACAGAGAAACTCACAGTAACGACCAGGAGGACGATAGATAACAACAAATAAAACTGGTTTTTGGGACTTCCAATTTGGATGGACAAGACTAAGAGTCAAGCTTTCAAATGAATTAAATCTCTGTCTGGGTTTTTGATTAATTAATAAGCTGGAATGGAAAATTGCTGCTAATCCTCCGCCTTGGTGTTGGGAAAGTGTAAGTACACGGACCCACAACAGGGGGCGCAAATGAACGGACAATGGAATAGGTCAAATAACAACACTTTACTGTTGCGAACGTGCACAACAAATACAACGGATTACAATAATGGACAAAATTCAATTTACAAAGGTGTCGTGTGGGCAGGCTCGAAGATAGGAGACGCCTCTCCGAAGTAGAACCAGAACCACACGGTTTCCTCCACCACAGGACCCCGGGAATACTGGAGCCGCCAAGTCCCGAACTCCCAGGTGGCCACTGCCTCCGCGTGTCGGACCTGGTACAGCTGGCGAGAAACAAAGAACAGTTAAATGAGGGCGCGTTTGCACCCAGCAATCCGCACGGCAGGAAAACTACCTCCACCTCTCGTTGGAAAAAAGAAACGGAATATCCAACTCACACAATCAACAGATATTCACAGTCAGCTGAGAAATTACCTTCCAGGTAGAAGGATATCTTGGCAAAGAGGTGGAGACGTCGTCCTGCTGATATACTCCTGCCGATCAGATGATTGGTAACAGCTGTTGCAGGTGATGCGTGACAGCTGTCACCCTGGCTGCTCCTGTGAGGCGGCTGCGCCCTCTGGTGCCTGGAGCCCGCACTCCAGACAGGTCGCCCTCTGGTGGTGGGCCAGCAGTACCTCCTCTTCTGGCGGCCCACACAACAGGACCCCCCCCTCAACGGGCACCTCCTGGCGCCCGACCAGGCTTGTCCGGGTGGTGGCGGTAGAAATCGGCCAGGAGGGCCGGGTCCAGGATGAAGCTCTTCTTCACCCAGGAGCGTTCTTCAGGTCCGTACCCCTCCCAGTCCACCAAATACTGGAAGCCCCGGCCCATCCTACGGACATCCAAAAGCCGGCGTACAGTCCAAGCCGGCTCACCATCGATGATCCGGGCAGGAGGCGGTGCCGGGCCCGGAGTACAGAGGGGTGAGGTGTGATGTGGTTTAATCCGGGACACGTGAAATACAGGATGGATCCGCAGTGAGGCCGGCAGCTGAAGACCTTCTGGATCTTGAAGGGGCCGATGTAACGGTCCTGTAACTTGGGGGAGTCCACTTTGAGGGTGATGTCTCTGGTGGATAACCACACCTCCTGCCCTGGCCGATACGCAGGGGCCGGGGTCCGCCGACGGTCTGCATGGGCCTTTGACCTCATCCGGGCCCTCAGCAAGGCAGAACGGGCGGCACGCCACACCCGACGGCACTTCTGTAGGTGGGCCTGGACCGAGGGCACACCGACCTCTCCCTCAACCACTGGAAACAAAGGAGGTTGGTACCCCAGACATACCTCGAAAGGGGAGAGGCCAGTGGCTGATGACACCTGGCTGTTATGGGCATACTCGATCCAGGCCAGATGGGTACTCCAGGCCGCCGGGTGCGCGGCTGTCACGCAACGCAGGGCCTGCTCCATCTCCTGATTGGCCCTTTCTGCTTGCCCGTTGGTCTGGGGATGGTACCCGGATGAGAGACTCACCGTGGCCCCCAGTTCCCGCAGAAGCTCCTCCAGACGTGCGAGGAGAACTGGGGACCGTGATCGGAGACGATGTCTGTTGGGATCCCATGCAGCCGGACGACGTGGTGAACCAGGAGGTTCGCTGTCTCCTGGGCCGTCGGGAGCTTCGGGAGGGCCACGAAGTGGGCCGCCTTGGAGAATCGGTCCACTATCGTGAGGATGGTGGTGTTGCCCTGGGACGGCGGGAGGCCCGTGACAAAATCCAGGCCGATGTGGGACCAGGGGCGATAGGGCACGGGCAGCGGCTGGGGCAGACCCGAAGCCCTGCGGTTAAGGAGGACGTTCTGCTCGGTCATTAAATCCAACCGAGCCGTGAAAACGGTGAGGATCCGCTGCAACTCACCGATCATTCCTCCTGCGGGCGCCTGTGCGCCCTGTTCTTCCATTGGCCGTTCAACAGCCGGTTGACGCCCCTCGGGGTCCATGACGTTGGCCGAGATATCCTGTTGGGAAAGTGTAAGTACACGGACCCACAACAGGGGGCGCAAATGAACGGACAATGGAATAGGTCAAATAACAACACTTTACTGTTGCGAACGTGCACAACAAATACAACGGATTACAATAATGGACAAAATTCAATTTACAAAGGTGTCGTGTGGGCAGGCTCGAAGATACGAGACGCCTCTCCGAAGTAGAACCGGAACCACACGGTTTCCTCCACCACAGGACCCCGGGAATACTGGAGCCACCAAGTCCCGAACTCCCAGGTGGCCACTGCCTCCACGTGTCGGACCTGGTACTGCTGGCGAGGAACAAAGAACAGTTAAATGAGGGCGCGTTTGCACCCAGCAATCCGCACGGCAGGAAAACTACCTCCACCTCTCATTGGAAAAAAGAAACGGAATATCCAACTCACACAATCAACAGATATTCACAGTCAGCTGAGAAATTACCTTCCAGGTAGAACGATATCTCGGCAAAGAGGTGGAGACGTCGTCCTGCTGATATACTCCTGCCGATCAGATGATTGGTAACAGCTGTTGCAGGTGATGCGTGACAGCTGTCACCCTGGCTGCTCCTGTGAGGCGGCTGCGCCCTCTGGTGCCTGGAGCCCGCACTCCAGACAGGTCGCCCTCTGGTGGTGGGCCAGCAGTACCTCCTCTTCTGGCGGCCCACACAACACTTGGCCCGTGATACGAGCGTTCTGGCAGTTAGTGTGACTCGGGGGTGTTGACTCATTTAAACTAACATATTCATCCTGCTGTAACCAGGTTTCTGTAAGGCAGAATAAATCAATATGTTGATCAATTATTATATCATTTACTAACAGGGACTTAGAAGAGAGAGATCTAATGTTTAACAGACCACATTTAATTGTTTTAGTCTGTGGTGCAGTTGAAGGTGCTATATTATTTTTTCTTTTTGAATTTTTATGCTTAAATAGATTTTTGCTGGTTATTGGTGGTCTGGGAGCAGGCACCGTCTCTACGGGGATGGGGTAATGAGGGGATGGCAGGGAGAGAGAAGCTGCAGAGAGGTGTGTAAGACTACAACTCTGCTTCCTGGTCCCAACCCTGGATAGTCACGGTTTGGAGGATTTAAGAAAATTGGCCAGATTTCTAGAAATGAGAGCTGCTCCATCCAACGTGGGATGGATGCCGTCTCTCCTAACAAGACCAGGTTTTCCCCAGAAGCTTTGCCAATTATCTATGAAGCCCACCTCATTTTTTGGACACCACTCAGACAGCCAGCAATTCAAGGAGAACATGCGGCTAAACATGTCACTCCCGGTCCGATTGGGGAGGGGCCCAGAGAAAACTACAGAGTCCGACATTGTTTTTGCAAAGTTACACACCGATTCAATGTTAATTTTAGTGACCTCTGATTGGCGTAACCGGGTGTCATTACTGCCGACGTGAATTACAATCTTACCAAATTTACGCTTAGCCTTAGCCAGCAGTTTCAAATTTCCTTCAATGTCGCCTGCTCTGGCCCCCGGAAGACAATTGACTATGGTTGCTGGTGTCGCTAACTTCACATTTCTCAAAACAGAGTCGCCAATAACCAGAGTTTGATCCTCGGCAGGTGTGTCGCTGAGTGGGGAAAAACGGTTAGAAATGTGAACGGGTTGGCGGTGTACACGGGGCTTCTGTTTAGGGCTACGCTTCCTCCTCACAGTCACCCAGTCGGCCTGCTTTCCCGGCTGCTCGGGATCTGCCAGAGGGAAACTAACGGCGGCTAAGCTACCTTGGTCCGCACCGACTACAGGGACCTGGCTAGCTGTAGAATTTTCCACGGTACGGAGCCGAGTTTCCAATTCGCCCAGCCTGGCCTCCAAAGCTACGAATAAGCTACACTTATTACAAGTACCATTACTGCTAAAGGAGGCCGAGGAATAACTAAACATTTCACACCCAGAGCAGAAAAGTGCGGGAGAGACAGGAGAAGCCGCCATGCTAAACCGGCTAAGAGCTAGTAGCTGCGCTAAGCTAGCAGATTCCTAAAAACACACAAAGTGAATAATGTGTAAATAATTTAGAGGTGATTCAGCAGAGGGAGTGCTTTAGTTAAGGCACGTGAAGATTACACTGTGAAGCAAATCGTTATCTAGTTATCTAGATCAATCTAACTGCACAGATTAAACAGCTAACAGATACAGCAAAACACTGCTGTGCTCCGGAACAGGAAGTGATACAATACCACAGTGAGAGCCAACCACCAGTAGAGGCAAGCAAGAGCCCGAAGTAATAATAAAATAATAATAATAATAATAATAATAATAATAATAATAATAATGTGTATATGTATATAATAGCAATTAACCTAAACAACTTATAAATAGATTAAGACAGTAAATTAACATAAAAATTACATAATTAACAGGAAATAAAAGGGTTGAATTCCTCTTCTAAAACTGTTGAGGTCTAAAGTCTAAGGTTCTAAAAACATTCTGAACTCACATGCCACTCCAACTCATTATAGAAACTTTGCACAATTTAATACCATCTTTGAAAAATGTCAGCTACCTATTTTAGAAACACTACCCAATCTAGAGCCTGTGGATCCCCACAGGAAACACACTATTTTTTGTTAAACTCCTTCAGTTAAATCCATTAATCTCCACTCCAAGCACATCTTGAGTGTTTCATTTCAACTACATTGTGATTGTGTATGAATGCTAAATTACCAAAAGTGTGTCACTGTCCGAGTACTCATGTACTCATGTACTTGGGTTCATGAGTACATGAGTACTCGGACAGTGACTGTATATGGAAGATACACACATCATATGAGAGTTTGATGAGCCGGCTTTAGGTCAGAGCACCTGAGGGGAAATCGCTTGAGGCCAAACAGATTTTGTAGGGGTTTATTCCAAATGAAAGAATGAATGTGCATGTGAAACGGTATAAACAAACCACATGCTGAGCAGTGACTTTTAGAAACATTATTCTGGGGACTGTTGTCCTTTAAGCACCCTGAGTTCTGCCACCTACGTGCTGCAGTTGAAGCCACTCAGGAGATTTAGAGTGTGGGTGGTTTGTATTTCTTATAATAATAATAATTATTATTTTTTTGTGGTGGATGTGGCACTCTGGGAAATATAGATGTGACAATACGTCAGTCATTTTCTTGTTGCAGTCAGACAACACATGGGGCCAGACACGGCCGAGTTCAGAGCACGAGGGCCCAGGCTGCATGTCTGCACTTAAACACAGGACAGATCACAATCATGCCTCAGACAGTCTATGCTTTTAAATATCATATCTCCATCCCTTCTTAATCTTCTTCTTTTGTCGGCTGTTCCCGTTACGGGTCACCACAGCAGATCAATTGTTTCCATCTCACCCTGTCCTCTGTATCTTCCTCTGTCACACCAACCACCTGCATGTGCTCCCTCAGCACATCTATAAGCCTCCTCTTTGGCCTCCTTCTTCTCCTCCTGCCTGGTGGCTCCATCCTCAGCATCCATCTGCCTATATACACTGGGTCCCTCCTCTGCACATGTCCAGACCATCTCAATCTCACTCCTCTGACTTTGTCTCCATACTGTCCCACCTGAGCTGTCCCTCTGATATGTTCATTCCTAATCCTGTCCATTCTCACCACTCCCAAACATCTTCACTCGCCACATTCCCAACATCTGCATCTCTGTCTTTTCTGGTCTCACTACTGTCTTGTAGACTTTGACCTTGCAGATATTGTTCTATCACAAATCACTCCTGCCACCTTTCTCCACCCACTCCACCCTGCCTGCACTCTCTTCTTCACCTCTCCACCACACTCTCCATTACTTTGGACAGTTGACCCCAAGTATTTATACTCATATACTTTCACTACTTCTACTCCTTGTAACCACACTATTCCACTGGGCTCCCTCTCATTCACACACATGTACTCAGTCTTGCTTTGACTGACTTTCATTCCCCTTCTCTCCAGAGCACTCAGTCTGCTCTCTACGCTCACTGCAGATCAAAATGTCATCTGCAAACATCATAGTCCATGGAGACTCCTGTCTGATTTCATCAGTCAACCTGTCCATCACCATTGCAACCGACATGAGTAGCCTTTTTGCTTAGGCCCCCTTCACACATAGTGCAAATACGCACAACTCCAGGGCGACACACAGCAAAACAGCTCGTATGAGCGAACCACGGAACATTGCGCCGATAGGCAGGCACGCACGATGCCGGTGCAATGGTTCATGCACACGGGAACACACTGCTGCTGCACAATGTGTGTAAAAATAAATTTAAAAAAATAAATACAAAAATACATGCTGCGATGGTTTGTGCACATGGGAACACAGCAGCTTTTCACAGCAACTGCGTGATGTGTAACCACATCACGCAGTTGCTGTGAAAATAAAAGAAATAAAAACTACATGCCACCCACAGGAATCAAACCCACTCCTTCCAAAAGCTCTGACTGCCAGTCAGAAACTTTACTACTGAGCTATGATCGCAGTCCTGTGAAAGTTGCGGGAACCTGCCTGATATGAGGAAGGAGATGGATGGATGTATTTAAAATGAAATAAACCCACACACCATATAAAAACACTGCATTTATCAAGCGGGCAATACAAATATGATCCATCTGTTCATCTGTAGATGACCCATGGTCACAGACATATAGTCATGAAGGGGCCATTAACCCTAGTTATGGATGAGATTCAAACCCACACACTCTGATTAGCAGACACTAACTTTACCACTGCACTACAATCACTATCTTGTAACTGGAGCGTGAAATGGTTAAAATCAACAAGCAGATAAATGTATTTTCTAAAAAAAGAAAAAAGTGCTGTGATAACTGACCAAACACTGTTTGGTACAGCGTATTTCTGCTGATACGTGACTGAAAGTGGTGTATTTGTCATACTGTTGGCTCGTCCTGCTCGTGCAGCATGCCGCTCACAGCCCTCATGGCCCAACACACGTGTCTTGTCAGATGTGACATTCAGATCGCCTGCTGCATGTCCAAATGGACTGATGGCCCGGTTCTCCTACCATCGCAAAAGTGATATGTGTTTTTATGTATTTCCACACAAGCACACACATGCACGTATCCGTCAAAACACGGGACATGTGCTGCAGCTGTGATGTCCAGAACCAGAGATGTCCCAACAGCTGTGGGCAACCAGTCACACCCCCTGTCCTGTCAGCACACAGACCAAGATGCCACTCTATGATCAGATGAAAGATGCCTTGCCTGCGGGGGGTGCGAACCACATGCACAGATGTGTTGTGGGGAGGGAGCGGGGTGGAGCACACGAAACACATGTACACGTGTTGTGGGGGGAGCCCACTCTGGCACACCACATGTACATTCACCAGTTTCACACTCGTGGGGCACTTAGACAAATTTCAGATCCAGCTCAACAGTGATTGTCTGCAGACTGCTTTCATGATGATAGTATGAATGACCACACATTTTCCCAATGACATGCGAGCAGTGTTAGATGTTCATGCGTGTCAGTTGGAATTTGGGCGACAGCTGCCGCGAGAGGGTTCAATGGGCTCACACAGCGCACACTCTGTCTTTGAGCCACTGATGTGCGCAAATAGCTGTAGCAACAGGTGTAAGAGGTGTTGGAGGCAGCTACGAAATTATACGTTTTACACACAATTCCTGCTTCATGTGCACTTTCTGTGCAAATCGACCAAATTCACACTATGTGTGAAGGGGCTCTTAATGATTCCCTTATTGGTCTTTCAGTTTACATTATGCCAGAGCAACTGTTGTTTTTGAGGGTGTTTATCAGGAAAATGATAATTTCTCAACGTTGATTGCAGACCCATTTTTTTCTGCATCGGGTCTGCTTCTGCAGCGGGTCTGCTTGAAGCCTGAAACAACGATGCAGCACTGCAACCCACGACTTCGCTGGTTCTCTGCTTTACTGCTTTTAAGAAGTGGCAAGTCCGCAGTTTCTTCATTACCCCCCCTCAAAGGCATTTCTAGATGTCAATCGTGAGTCACCTTTGTGCGGATTACAGTCACTAAGTGGGACTCTTATCTTGTTGCGGGCAAGAAACAAGAATCATCCTCTGTTCCATTCCTGTTTTGTGGGACTAACTGCACAGTTCCAAACGCTGCACAGCTCTCTGCCGGATAGATTCCAGTTGGAATTAATAACTTCAAAGCGAATCACTGTTTTAAATCAAATGACACCTCTTTCCAAATGTTGTAATACAGACAACAAACTATAACACACCAAAACAGTTTTTTCCTCCCAAAATAAGACCTCCTCTATTCTTTATGAATTTCATTGATGTTGACTTGCAGGGCAGCCGGGTGCAAGAGCTCAGCTCAGAGGCTATGGGGTTACATTTTTCTCATGAATATTTGAAAAAGAAATGCTTTTGACAAGAACTACAGATTTTGTTTATTTCTATTTATGTCTGGGGCAGCACTGTGTCTTAGTGGTTAGCACTGTTGCCTCACAGTGAGAAGGTCATGGGTTCGATTCCCACCTGTAGCCTTTCTGTGTGGAGTTTGCGTGTTGTTCCTGTGTTTGCGTGGGTTCTCTCCAGGTGCTCCAGCTCCCTCTCACATCCAAAGACAGGCAGGTTAGGTGGCTTGGAAACTTTAAATTGTCTGTAGGTGTGCGTGCGGGTGTGAATGTGATTGTTTGTCTATATGTGGCCCTGTGACAGACTGGTGTCCTGTCTAGGGTGTACCCCACCTCGCGCTCTATGACTGCTGGGATAGGGTCCAGCTCCCCGCAACCCTTAATTGGACTAAACGGGTGGAGTGTGTGTGTGTGTGTGTGTGTGTGTGTGTGTGTGTGTGTGTGTGTGTGTGTGTGTGTGTGTGTGTGTGTGTGTGTGTGTGTGTGTGTGTGTCTCCACAGATCTAGGATTCAACATGTACAGATTTTATTTGGCGTTAAGGGGTTAAACATTCTCATTAGAAACTCCACAGCCATCTCTCCTAGACATGTCTATGCCTACACTGGAATGCCATCTGGACCAACTGCCTTTCCACTCTTCATCCTTTTCATAGCTGCCCTCATTTCATCCATACTAATCTCTTGTACTTCCTCATTTAATCTCTCCACATCATCCAGCCTTTTCTCTCTCTCATTTTCTTCATTCATCAGCTCCTCAAAATATTCCTTCCACCTTCTCAACACACTCTCCTCGCTTGTCAGCACATTACCATGTGCATCTTTTACCACGCTAACCTACTGACCTTCTTAATATACAGTGATTATTTATATGACGTGTACATTTTGAGTGTTTTCCAGTGAACACATTTATTTGGCTGTATGTGGAAATCAGAGAAACTTTCACAGTGTGGAACAACTTTTTGTCAGTCTGAACACTTTAAGAAAAACTATTACACATTAATGTGTTTTCTCACATATTTATCAAGACTGTAATCCTGCTGTAAGCATTGTTGAGCGTGCTTATCACAGTAAGCTATTACCTATTTTTGTTTTTTACTGTTCCTACAAGTCTAATACTTCTGCTACTTTTCAGTGTAAATGCTGTGAATTTTAATTAATTTATTTACATCTGTGTGAATCCTGTGTGAGCCTTAGGAGTGGTTAGCTTATTCATTATTGGTTAGCTCATGCTTGCTTGGCTATATTCTTGAATTTCCTAGTGCACAAAGTACACTTCTGTACACCCTCCGTAAATCCTGCGTGATGTTGGAAGATAGGGTGGCTCTCTTAGAGAGCTGTGTCCATAAGTTGGAACAGCTTCTTAGCTCAGTGGAATTAGATGTTACAGGCACTCCAGATGAGGTTAGTGTTGGGCCGGCTAGCATGCCCATTAGCATCAGCCTAGAAATGCCGGCTGTGGAGGATGGATTTCGGACTGTGGCTAGGCAGAGGAAGCCCAATAGAGCTTGGTGCCCGGTTGTGGTACCCCAATCACACTTGCCACTGTGAACTATGCATCGGTTCTCCCCTTTGGATTTGCCTGATGTGAATTCTCTGAGCCCACGAGTGACTTCCACTCCTGTCTCCAGGCCGAAACGCCCGCCGGACTTTAGTGATAGCGGATTCTATCACCTGCAAAGTCACATTAAATGTATTCCTGGGGCCAGAGCTCCCGACACTGCATCCCATCTTAGGGTGTTGACGCTGCAGAAGGGAAGACAGACTAAGGAAGATGACATGAGATATAGTCACATAGTTATTCACGTGGGCACCAATGATGTCAGGATGAAGTACTCAGAGGTCACAAAAATGGACATAAAGAGGACTTGTGACCTTGCCAGAAAGATGTGTCGGCATCGATTAACCCTCCGGGGCCAACGCCGTCGTATACGATGGCTAAGACTAAGCTTTACTAAATTATAAATAACCTTTTAATGATGGAAAGAATAGAAAGAAAAGATAGAACCTAACTTTTTTCTGAAAAGTTAACTCCGCTGACTTTCAAGCCAGCCATCGGCCATCTTTGTACTCCTCATAGAAGCTGTGTGATGACATGCACAATGTGAGTGTCCAATCGGAATTGGTTCACCATCACACGGTTTTCAAAAATACAATCGTAGGGCAGATTTACCTCACGTGAAAAGCCAAAGATCATTTTCAGGAGTGATATGTTACGAGTTGGCCCATTTGAATAGCCCCCTGGGTGCTCCAATGAGTACATACTACTGGTCTCCATGCTCCCTGTGCCATTACGCACAGCGATCAGTGAAGCAGATGGAGCAGACGGAGAGCCTCTGATGACAATCTCACATGCTCAAACAAAGAGTGTGTAACTATCATGATTGCTCCACTAGTTTGCATGTGAATGTTACTGGATACCTCTGTTGCTCTCTCGGTGTAAAGCACTGTTTACCATATCAGTGGAGCAAGGGGGAGTGCTCCTCAAACTGTAAGGAGCCAAAGTGGGCCAAAGTGTGAATGAAAGCTGCTTTGAGCAGCACAGAACACTCCGAAACACAGGAGAAGTAGAAGTTTGTGATATAGCCTTTGTGTAATAGCAGACAGAAATTGCTTTGAGATGAAGACAACAAAACTCATAGACCATTTTGTATATATTGTTCAAAATGTGCATTTGTGTTTATTGTTTGAATCTTTTTGTCGTACAGTCTTTCACACAAGACCTCAAATTACCTTTATAAAGTGTCAAAACAGTTGTTTATTTTAGTTTGCTGTGTGTTTTGAATAAACGTGTGTGGAAAATTATTTTTCGCTTTACTTTTTCCTTTCTTATTTTTGATTGTAAACCTTTATTACACTTATAAAACACAACAAAAGCATATATATTATGAAAGCACAGGTTGTCCTGAAAAAAGAGACATAAAACGTGATTGTGGGATGCAGGGAGAGCTATTAACAGCAATAATAAAACATTTATGCCAGGCGAGTGAACTGTCCAAAAAATGCCCTCGGACCCCAGAGGGTTAATAGTCTTTGGTCCCCTCCCCTCCCAGGGCACTGATGATGCATTTAGCAAGCTGACATTGTTAAATAGGTGGCTGGCGCAATTTTGTAGACAACAAGGCTTTAGCTTTATTGATAACTGGCCTTTATTCTCGGGCCACCATGGCTTGCTGATGCCAGACAGCCTTCACCCTACTGGGGAAGGCACCGCCATCTTGTCTGCGAACGTAGATAGAGCTCTACAGGGAGGGTAATATTAAGAATTTACAGCAGGCCACAGAGCAGGTGATTAGAGAGCCTGCCAGGCTCATGACAAATGTGGGTGTGGAATGCATTAGCTTGCCATTAGCGGGGAAATTAGTGCAGAAAATCCACTATGGTGATAGTGCAGTTTATCTGCCAGGGAGGGAAATTCAACAAGTTGAGACTGTGGCCTGCTTCTGTAGACGTGTCCATAAAAAACATATCGGAATATGCTTTGCAAACTTAATACCCATTACTACATTGGATGATGCTGAAATTGAGGATGGCCCAATGGTTGTTCCAGCAATATCAAAGATTTCATGTCTGCTACCTACAACTCACGTGGAATGTCTCAAACCTAAACCTACTTCTAGGCATCTTATATATGCTACTCTGGAACCACTCCTAAACCAAAACAGATCAACTGTCAACCCCACTGAGGTCCTGAGTCTGGGTCTCATTAACATAAGATCACTATCCTAAAAATCATTGTTGATTAATGATCTAATTACTGATCCTCACTTAGATATGATTGGGTTATGTGAAACCTGGCTTAAACCTACAGCTGTTCTCCCCTTAAATGATGCCTGCCCACCAGCATATACATTTATTCACATGCCTCATGATGTGAAGTTGCTCTTATATATAAATCTAGGTTTTGCTTATTAGCTGTTGGAGTCACAAATATAACTCATTTGAGCATCTGATTCTCTGCTCTTCTCAGGATATTATGCATTGCCAAGGTCAGAAGAATAAAAAATCAGCCATATTACTTTGTCACTGTATAGAGACCTCCTGGCCCATATTCTGAATTCTTAGATGAAATTGGTGCGTTCATCTCTAACTTGTCATCTAGTGCAGATAACATTCTGATCATTGGTGCCATTCACCTAATTAAGTTTTCTGATCCCCTCTGCAAATCATTTATGGAAATTGTGGATGCATTAGGATTTTGACAATACATTCAGGACTCGACGCACATTCGTGGAAATACCCTGGATTTGGTTCTCACATGTGGTATTGCTGTCATGAATATTGACATCATGCCTCTTACATCAGTGGTCTCTGATTACTCACTTATTAAGTTTACAGTTTCGCTGCTGTGTTTAGTGGAACAACAACCTTATGTATCACTACGGTGATGCATCAACTCCTCAACAATGACTGAACTCGAAGCTAGACTGCCTGATCTCTTAGCTTCACATTTGGCAAATACCCAATCAGTAGATAGTCTTGTGGATAGTTTAAACTCAGTGCTCAAAACTACACTCGACATGATCAATGATTACCTGCGTGACCTCAAGCATAAGGCTAGAGGTCTAGAATGGAAATGGCATAGTTCAAAATTAGAAGTATTCCACCTCGTGTGGTGTGATGCTATCTTAGACTATAAGCATGCATTGCTGGCTAAAAAGGGGACCTATTGCTCTGATTTGATCAACAAAAACAAGCATAACTCAAAGTTCTTGTTTGACATGGTGGCAACACTTATTCATGGGCAACCACCTGTAGTTCACTTTCCTTTTACAGCACAAGATTTCCTGGATTACTTTGAGAAGGAAATAGAAGGCATTCAGTTAAACATATCCCAGCATGCCTTAACCAAGCCACTACACCCTACTATTGAGGTGGGCGCCATTACTGAGGTATTACCGAGATTTACAGAATTTGAGAGTATCTCTCTAGGCATGCTGACAAAACTCATAATGTCAACAAAAAGCACAACCTGCTTATTTGATCCTATACCAACAAAACTGTTTAAGGACCTGTGGCCCACTCTTCGGCCGACTGTGCTGGAAATTATTCATCTTTCTTCAACTTCTGGATCTGTTCCAAAATGTTTCAAATCTGCAGTGATTAAATTGTTACTCAAGTAACCTAATCTTGATCCTACTGTATTGAAAAACTATTGGCCGATATCAAATCTATCATTTTGCTCTAAAATTCTGGAAAAAGTGGTGTCACGGCAGCTCAGGGACTATCTTACTGAGAATAATCTCTTTGAGCCACTGCAGTCTGCTTTTAGAAAATATCATTCCACAGAGACGGCTCTCACTAAAGTGGTGAATGATCTGCTTGCAATGGATTCGGACACTACAATGGTTCTTGTGCTGTTAGATCTCAGTGCTACATTTGATATTGTGGATCATCATATTCTACTTGATAGGCTGGAAAATCATTTTGGGATTACTGGGAATGCTCTTGCATGGTTGACATCATATTTGACCAGTCGTTCTCACTGTGTTTTGTACAGTAACACTAACTTTAGTGACATGAAATTTGGAGTTCCACAGGGATCCGTCTTAGGCCCCCTGCTTTTCTCCCTTTATATAGCACCCCTTGGGCACATATTTCGGTGCTTTGGGGTTACCTTCACTGCTATGCTGATGATACTCAGTTATACATGCCTGATAACTGCTGGGAATCTCATTCCCTATAAAATCCTTAAAAGATTGCCTTGCATCAGTGAGAAGTTGGATGTCTAGAAACTTCCTACTTTTAAACTCTGATAAGACTGAAATAATGGTTCATGGTCAAGTGAAACATCGGCATCAATTTGACCAGTTAACGCTTAGCCTAGGCTCATGTGTCATACACCACACTGACAAAGTGAAGGGGTAATTTTTGATACTACATTGTCCTTTGACCTCCACATTAGAAATATTACGAGGACTGCTTTCTTCCACCTGCAAAATACAGCGAAGATTTGTCCCATCCTGTCTATGGCTGATGCTGAGACCTTGATCCATGCATTTATCTCTTCTCGACTGGACTACTGCAATGTTCTATTTTCTGGTTGGCCGCAGTCCAGAATTAGGGCTCTCCAATTTGTTTAAAATGCTGCAGCCAGACTTTTGATGCGAAGCAGAAAGTTTGACCACATTACACCCATTTTGCCATTCCTTCACTGGCTTCCTGTATCAGTGAGATCAGATTTTAAGGTTCTGCAACTAGTCTATAAAATTGTTCACAGACTGGCACCTCCCTACCTAGCTGACCTAATTAAACCTTACGTACCGGCCAAGGCTTTTCTCAGGGTGCAGGACTACTTTGTATCACTAGGGTGAAGAAGAAGTCTGCAGGTCATAGAGCTTTCTCTTGCCATGCCCTTGTTCTGTGGAATGATCTCCCTGCATCAATAAAACAGTCAGATTCTATGGAGACTTTCAAGTCCAGACTTAAGACACACTTAATTTCCCTTTTGTATGGATAGCATACTGGCATAGTATAGTTCTATGCTTTTTACTCTTTTAATTCATTTTATTAGGAAATGGAGTGTGCCGCAGCCTCAACTTTACCCAAATTCTGGGTCTTTTAGTGAAGCTTAGAGCTAGTGGCCAGCAATCACCTTAGTATTTCTTATTTTTCTTGTTGTTTAATTGCTTAATTCTGACAAATTATATTGTATTTCTTGTCTTTCTGATTCCAGATTCTGTTTTTTCTCTCTGTTTAAGGTGCAGCTCCATCCCGAGATGGGTGTGGTATTTGTGCTGGAGACCCTCCTGTCCTGTGCACCAACAGCATTTACCGTGTATTCATTTTGTGAATTGTTCTGTAATTTATGTCTAACATGGCCCAAGCAGAGGGTCACCCCTTTGACTCTGGTCTGCTTGAGGTTTCTTCCTCAGAGGGAATTTTTCCTTACCACTGCTACTCTAGGGGTTAGTAAGGTTAGACCTTACGTGTGTGAAGCGCCTTGGGTTCAACAACATGGTCGTACAGTACACAGGTGCTCTTCAGATCTCAGTGATTCTGCCACCAAATCTCGTTCTTCTCCTCCTTTCACCATCTGTTACAGACACAGCATGTTCCTTAAGAGGGGTATGACATTACGTATGTACAGTATGTGCACAGGTGAAGACAAGCATTCACAGCTGACAGAAAGAGGAATGGAAGAATGAGCATGTGTCAGGGCATGAGTTGATCTGCTTCTGGGTTTTGATTAGTTTTTATCTGATTGGTTGTTTTTTTGTTTTTCTTTCTCGTTTGACTATGTTCTTGGTTGACTTTTTTCCTGTGTTGGGTTTTCTGTCTCTCTGGGATGTGGGCGTGTCTCTTTCTCTCTCTTTCTCTCTCTGACCACGCCCTCTTTCTGGTGCCTTCTGTGCACACCTGTCTCTTTGTTGCTCATTATCTAGAGATATATACGGGTTTTATTTTTTCAAAAAATAAATGGATTTGATTCATATGTTTTTACGTCAGACAAGCTTGAACCCTCGTGGGCATGCGTGACTTGTTTTTTTCACGCGTCGGTGACGTCATTCGCCTGTGGGCAGGCCTTGAGTGAGGAGTGCTCCACCCCACCCGTCGGAATCTCTTTGTCTGAATAGCCGCTGCGGACGGCGCGCGTTGCTTTATCAACATTTTTTCTGGACCTGTGAGGAATATCCGAGTGGACACTATTCGAGAAATTAAGCTGGTTTTCGGTGAAAAGTTTAACGGCTGATGAGAGATTATGGGGTGTTTCTGTCTCTGTAAGGACTTCCCATGGAGCGGGACGTCGCACAGCGCTTCCAGGCGCCGTCGTCGGCCTGTTTCGACCTGAAAACATTCTAATTTAAGGCTTAATTCACCCAGGACGTCGTGAGAGAACAGAGAAGATTCAGAAGAGGCCGGCATGAGGACTTTATGCGAATCTGTGTGCGCCGCGACAGGAAAAACACCTCCGTGTTGAAAACCATTTGTAAAATTCAGGCGGCTTTTAATGTCTTTCAACAAGTGAGTAACTGAGAAATTGTTTAACAGCTTGGGCATGTTCCAACTTGCCCGTTAAGGTTTCCAACTGAGGTGTTTTTCCTGTCGCGACCCCCCGCGGTCGGGTCCGGTCCGACATGCGACTCTGCCCGCATGTTCTTTCATTACAAAATGTCCGTTAACAATGGAATGTCCGAATAAACTCCTCATGCTGACTTCTTCTGAAAGTTCTCTGTTCTCTGACGACTTACTGGGTCAACAGAGCCTGAAATGTGGAAGTTTTCAACTTGAAACGGCGAGACGCTGCCCCCTCGAAGCGCAGATCGCCGTCAGGCGCCGTGGGCCATCCTTACGGCGACACTACCAGACCAAAATCTCTCATCAGCCATTAAGATTTTTACCGAAAACCAGCTGAATTTATCGAGTGGTGTCCACTCTGTTGTGCCTTACAGTTTTGAAAAAATTTTTATCAAACAAAGTGTTATGTGTCGGACGCAGCTCGGAGAACCGACCAGCGTTTGAAAGACCCAGTATGAAATAAGCAGAGCACGGTACAAAGGCTAACTGAATTTAATACATAACAGTGATACATAAAAAACAAAGTGCGGTCTGGCGTGGTGCGCTCCCAGCAGCGCTAACGGTCCGGAGCCAGAAGCTGTTCGGACTCAAGGACCCCGCCGACACCCCCCAGGTGGCCGCAACAAACCGAGTCTGTGAAAGAAGGAACCATTATGTGAGTCCACACTCTACACACAGAGAGAACACTTAAAGGTGTACAAACAGCAAACACTTCCTGGCTTGATTACTAATCAACTTCCCAACCTGCAGGCATGGAACATCCAGTTCACAAAACTCCACTGCAGTGGAAGTCGATACATGACTAACATACAGCTCAATATCATAAAGGTGTGAGGGACACCACATTTACTGACTGTATAAATGTTAGTCACAAAATCTAACGTACCTCAGGAAGTGTGCTGACGAGCGTGAGACCTCACTCCCTCCTCTTTCACAGACCGTGCATCAAACCTGGACGTTCTCTGCATCCATTGATGATGAGATGGCTCCCGAGACGACGATCTCACCCGTCTGGTCACAAGGTCGAGTCTCTGGCAAATACACACTGTGCACTCCAGTCTTAAATGCCACCATGTTCCAATCCATGCAGATGCACCACAGCTGTGAGTCCTGATGAGCCGCAGGTGATCAGCCTCAGGTGATCAGGGTGAGGTCCTGATAAACTCAGCAACACAGCCACTCAGTTCCAAATGCAAACCACCTGGAAGGAGAAGCAAAGGACAGAAACAAAAAGGCAGCCAGGCCCCCCCAGCCATATAACAGTACCCCACCCTCACGGGAAGCCTCCCGGCGACCACACAAACCTGGCCCAGGAGAAACACCCCCCTCCAGGGACCATGGCTGGAGACCACATCTGCATTCGTCGACCAACAGAATGATGGATGTCCTCTCCTCTGGCTGCATCTTTGCCTTTGTTTCCGTCAGTCACTTAGCACAGGTGTGGCCAGGAGTTCTTAAAGCTGTGCGGTCAGTCTTTGTCCAACTGTGTTCACAGTCTGGTTAGTCATAAAACCAAAAAGACAAACACAAACAACCAAAACACCCCCCCCCCCCCTCCCCAGAGGCCCATTCCATCAAACCCCGGGAAGGGGAGAAAAGAAAAACAACCCAAACTTAAACTAACAAATAAAAATGCTAACACCCCCCCCTCCCCAGAGGACCGTTCCATCAAACCCCGGGAAGGGGAAAAAAGAAAAACCCAAACTGAAGCTTGCAAATAAAAATGCTAACACCCCCAAACGACATGTAGGGACCAACACCCCCCAGAGGACTTCCCGCCAGCTCCAGGGGTAATAACCACAGCCGAGGTCCCTCTGGGATCCAATGTCACCCACGGGGACTCCCAGCGCCTCCCAGAGGACCACTCGTCAACACCAGGAGATGCCTCCCCTCAGGACCAACGGACCCAGCCCTGGCCGTCTATGGCTAGATGGACCCACAGCCCTTTCCCCCCCAGAGGACACCACAGTCAAACCCTGAGGGCGGAAACTGGGGGGAAAAACAAAAGGAGAAAAAACACCCACCCACCCCCCCACCCCCCCCCCAGGTGCAGAGGTTACCTGGGAAACGCCCAGCATAACCAAACTGCACCACTCCAGCAACGCCGACACTACGGCTCACACGGCTGGAGTCAGAGGAGAAGAGAGGGCACAACAAAAAACAAAACAAAAAACAACCCAATTACCCCCCCATGACCCCCCAGGGGACCGTCCCATCAAACCCTGGGAGGCGAAACTGAAAGGAATAAAAAGAAAGACTACCAGAGTAACATACAGTTGCTTGGGTCCCCGTTCTGTTTTTTTTTTATTTTTTATCTTTGAACAGAACTGCAGGGTCACAACCCCAGACACTAATAGTGTAAAAAAAAAAAAATCCCACACAAAAACCAACTCAAAAAACACCCACACAAAATGAACTAACACAAAACAAATAAGTGTTTTATACCGTCAAGATCAAACAAATGGAACACACCTGTTCCAACTTAAGAGCTTGACGGTAATGTGACTCAGTCACCACAAGAGGGAGCCAGAGTGCTAAAAATAAAAAACCCTCTTTGGTGACAGAGAAAACAAACGAGCCGCTCACTTGTGCGCAGCTGTGAGCAACACACAACCAAAAATGTGATTCAACTAAATAACACCGGAGCTGACAACAGACGCAGTAGTTATCTTCATCCGGGGAAACGGGGCAACAACTGTAACACAGGAAGCTCAGCGACCCGTGCCACAGAGCTCCGCCGGGCGCGTGCACCCATTACAGACACACTCTTGCAGCTCCCGTTTAAACCTCTTATCCGGTCGGAGCGTGACGCGAAGCTGTCGCCAGTCACGCTCCACCACGACCCACGGATAAGGCACAACACAGGAACACGGCTGCAAGAGAGCACAAATCAGTATTCAGTAATGGGTCTCAAACACGCACCATCCGGGCGGAGAGCACCCGCAACTGATCCGGATAACTACTGAACGTCTGCTGCCGCCTTCCCGGCGCGTTACCGTCTCTGCTACCGCTGGGTCCGTGATGTTTGGCCAGAGACTACTGTTATGTGTCGGACGCAGCTCAGAGAACCGACCAGCATTTGAAGGACCCAGTATGAAATAAGCAGAGCACGGTACAAAGGCTAACTGAATTTAATACATAACAGTGATACATAAAAATACAAAAGAAAGTGCGGTGTGGCGTGGTGCGCTCCCAGCAGCGCTAACGGTCCGGAGCCAGAAGCTGTTCGGACTCAAGGACCCCGCCGACACCCCCCAGGTGGCCGCAACAAACCGAGTCTGTGAAAGAAGGAACCATTATGTGAGTCCACACTCTACACACAGAGAGAACACTTAAAGGTGTACAAACAGCAAACACTTCCTGGCTTGATTACTAATCAACTTCCCAACCTGCAGGCATGGAACATCCAGTTCACAAAACTCCACTGCAGTGGAAGTCGATACATGACTAACATACAGCTCAATATCATAAAGGTGTGAGGGACACCACATTTACTGACTGTATAAATGTTAGTCACAAAATCTAACGTACCTCAGGAAGTGTGCTGACGAGCGTGAGACCTCACTCCCTCCTCTTTCACAGACCGTGCATCAAACCTGGACGTTCTCTGCATCCACTGATGATGAGATGGCTCCCGAGACGACGATCTCACCCGTCTGGTCACAAGGTCGAGTCTCTGGC
Source organism: Thalassophryne amazonica (assembly GCF_902500255.1). Taxonomy (NCBI): domain Eukaryota; kingdom Metazoa; phylum Chordata; class Actinopteri; order Batrachoidiformes; family Batrachoididae; genus Thalassophryne; species Thalassophryne amazonica. Next base: position 43,971,659 of record NC_047117.1, read on the forward strand.
AAATACACACTGTGCACTCCAGTCTTAAATGCCACCATGTTCCAATCCATGCAGATGCACCACAGCTGTGAGTCCTGATGAGCCGCAGGTGATCAGCCTCAGGTGATCAGGGTGAGGTCCTGATAAACTCAGCAACACAGCCACTCAGTTCCAAATGCAAACCACCTGGAAGGAGAAGCAAAGGACAGAAACAAAAAGGCAGCCAGGCCCCCCCAGCCATATAACACAAAGCACCAGTCTCTGAGCCATTCCTAAACAATGAAAAAATCGACGAGAGGGTGGGCCACTCCTCACTCAAAGACTGCCCACAGGCAAATGACGTAACCGACAGGCGTGAAAAAACTCTCGCATGCCCACGAGGGTTCAAGCATGTCTGATGTAATCACACGTGATTCAAATCCATATGGATTTTTAAAAAAATAATAAGGTCGGATACTTTTATCACAGACCTTGTATATTGCTCATGTTGCTGTGTTTCTTCACCAGATTGATGCGCCCTGTACCTTCATTCCCACCTTTGATTCTTGTGTCCATTGTCCTGCCTGCTTCAGCATGTTTTCGACCTCCAGCCTGTTCACTCCAACCTTGTTTAAGCCTGATGCCTATTGTACTTTTGCTGTGTTTTTTGGACTGCCTCTCCGTGTACCGACCTGTGCTCCCACCTTCAATAAAGTCTTATTTCAACCCGAACTACCTAACCCTTGCATTTGTCTCCAGACAGAGTCACCTGACAGCATGAGAGACCAGTGTGTTGTGGCGCATGTGTGAGCTTCGTTTAGCTAGCTCAAAAGTGTATTTAGGTAGCTCAAGATGATAGCTAGAAAATCCAGAGGGGAGACTGAACTCTGAACCTGCTCATAAAAATAAAGAGCCTGTTTGTCAAATAATAAATGGGCAACACAGTGGCTTCGTGGCTCGCACTGATGCCTCACAGCAAGAAGTTGTGCAATCGCTGTGTGTGTGTGTGTGTGTGTGTGTGTGTGTGTGTGTGTGTGTGTGTGTGTGTGTGTGTGTGTGTGTGTGTGTGTGTGTGTGTGTGTGTGTGTGTGTGTGTGTGTGTGTGTGTGAATGCGAGGCATTACTGTAAAGGGCTTCAAACATTTGATATGGATGGACAAGCGCTATATAAATGCAGTCCATCCATTGTCTGTGAAAAAACAGCCAAGAAAAAAGACCACAAAAAAGAAAAGAAAAGCTACACGTAAAATCTAAATGCCATGCAAGAGCATTTAAGTTACACCCCCAATTCCAATGAAGTTGGGACATTGTGTAAAATATAAATAAAAACAGAATACAATGATTTGCAAAACCTCTTCAACCTATATTCAACTGAATACACCACAAAGACAAGATATTTAATGTTCAAACTGATAAACTTTATTGTTTTTGTGCAAATATTTGCTCATTTTGAAATGGATGCCTGCAACACGTTTAAAAAAAGCTGGGACAGTGGTATGTTTACCACTGTGTTACATCACCTTTCATTCTAACAACACAATAAAAAATCAATAAAATTCTGATTATAAATTTTCTAATTTTGACAATATCTTGGCCAGTATAGAAGTCCTTGATAAGATAAGATAAGATAAACTTTATTGATCTCACAGAGGAGAAATTCACATGTTACATCAGCTCTTAAAAAATGCACAAGATGGGTGCAAGTACAGGAAAATGTTCATCAAACAGCCCTGATGGCCTTGATGGTCCACCTCTGTGGAGCCCTAATCAAAGGTGCTGTAAACAGCTCTGTGTGTGTGTCTGTCTGTCTGTGTGTCTGTCTGGATAAATCGAGTGTTTACGCTTATTGAAAAGAGGTTTGCACAGTGTCAGCTGTTTGTGTGATTCTGTGAAGTCTACGTCAAACTCAAGACCCAGAGATCAGATGGATATTGACAGCTTTTGATCCATTCCACAGACTCAGTCTGATAATGGATCTAATGAGGTCCTGAGCAGACGTTTGTATGAGTTCATGTGTTTGCGTGGTTCAGCTCAGTCAGGTTTGATGTACAGGTCTGCTGCAGTGTTGCTGAGCGTGACATTGCTCAACCCAGTCTCACATTTTTTTTTTTTTTTCTTTTCATGCTTCCATGACAAAATGAGTCAAATTTTCGTGACAGGGTTTTTTTTTTAACTCATTATTACTAACCCTACTCCTACCATGACCCTAACTTTATCTTCCCCCCACCCTAACCATAACTGCCCGCCCCCCCGCTGCACTTTTAATTTTGTGCAGCCATCATGGAATGAATTAGAATGAATTTGTGCTGCCGTGAAGAAAATGAGGCGCTTTTCGTTACATATACATAGATTAATGTATATTTCGTGCTGCTGAATCACGACTTGCGACCATGTTGCGCTACTCGACCTTGAGACACAGATAGAGAGAGGATTGTTGTCTGCAGTGATCACACACATACCCTCTGAAATGTGTCATGGTCCCTCACACTGGACGGGCGCAAAACAAAAAAGCAACATTCTGGAAGCTGTTGTGCCCGAAAAGAAAAAAACCCTTTAAAATAATATAATGACTTCTGCAGTTAGAGGAGTGCCACATAATTTATGTATTATGTATTAATGTTCTTTTAGTGATATTTTATGGATTATCAAAATACAGGGAAAATAAAGCAGTATTTTTTTTTTTTTTTTTTTTTGGATGGTTGTTTTGGGGTTTTTTTAGAACAACATTTTTAAATGACCTGATTTCTTTCAGGCTGCATCTAAGTTTATTAAAATCCTATGTAGATTATATGAAAGAATTAATTAACTACTGGCCCTTTAATGTGTAATTATCTACATTGTTGTTACAAAAACACCTTTTAAAGTATTTTAAAGTATTCTATTCTGTCAACACATCAGACCTCAAAGTGTGAACGGCATTGGCGTTGTTGTTTGGCTGTCATTTTGAATGTTGTTTTTAAATTAAAACCTGTAAGTTTAATTATTTAGGTACAAATGTATTCACTGTGGCCTAAAACTTTCAGCTCATTGAATATTTTTGAAAATGAAGACGATATGTTGTTTCATTGTAGTAAAATGTAATATATACATACAACCCCAATTCCAATCAAGTTGGTACGTTGTGTGAAATGTAAATAAAAACAGAACACAATGATTTGAAAATCCTGTTCAACCTATATTCAATTGAATATACCACAAAGACAAGATATTTGATGTTCAAACTGATAGACTTTATTGTTTTGTGTGCAAATATTTACTCTTTTTGAAATGGATGCCTGCAACACGTTTCAAAAAGCTGGGACAGTGGCAACAAGACTGGGAATGTTGATGAATGCTCAAAGAACACCTAATTGGAAACAGGTGAGTGTCATGATTGGATTACATTAAAAATCAATATCATTGTGTAAAGGATCTTACCGCGTGGGCTCAGGAACACGTCAGAAAGCCACTGTCAGTTAACACAGTTCGTCACTACATCTACAAGTGCAAGTTAAAACTCTACCATGCAAAGCGAAAGCCATCGCCTTCTCTGGGCCCGAGCTCATTTGAAATGGACAGACACAAAGTAGAAAAGTGTGCTGTGGTCTGATGAGTCCACGTTTAAAATTGTTTTTGGAAATCATGGACGTCATGTCCTCTGGACAAAACAGGAAAAAGACCATCCAGATTGTTACCAGCGCAAAGTTCAAAAGACAGCATCTGTGATGGTATGGGGGTGTGTTAGTGTCCATGGCATGGGCAACTTACACATCTGTGATGACACCATCAATGCTGAAAGGTACATCCAGGTTTTGGAGCAACACGTGCTGCCATCCAAGCAACATCTTTTTCAGGGACATCCCTGCTTATTTCAGCAAGTCAATGCCAAGCCACATCCTGCACATGTTACAACAGTGTGGCTTTGTAGTAAAAGAGTGCGGGTACTAGACTGGCCTGCCTGCAGTCCAGACCTGTCACCCATTGAAAATGTGTGGCGCATTATGAAGCACAAAATACGACAACGGAGACCCCGGACTGTTGAACAACTGAAATCGTACATCAAGCAAGAATGGGAAAGAATTCCACCTACAAAGCTTCAACAATTAGCGTCCTCAGTTCCCAAATGCGTATTGAGTGTTTTTAGAAGGAAAGGTGATGTAACACAGTGGTAAACATACCACTGTCCCAGCTTTTTTGAAATGTGTTGCAGGCATCCATTTCAAAATGAGCAAATATTTGCACAGAAACAATAAAGTTTATCAGTCTGAACAATAAATATCTTGGCTTTGTGGTGTATTCAACTGAATATAGGATGAAAGGATTTTGCAAATCATTGTATTCTGCTTTCATTGGAATTGGGGTTGTATATATATATATATATATATATATATATATATATATATATATATATATATGAAGTTGGGACGTTGTGTAAAATGTAAATATATATATATGAAGTTGGGACGTTGTGTAAAATGTAAATATATATATATATATATATATATATATACACAGTGAGGAAAATAAGTATTTGAAAGTATTTGAACACTCTGCGATTTTGAAAGTTCTTCCACTTAGAAATCATGGAGGGGTCTGAAATTTTCATCTTAGGTGCATGTCCACTGTGAGAGACATAATCTAAAAAAAAAAAAAAAAAATCCGGAAATCACAATGTATGATTTTTTAATAATTTATTTGTATGTTACTGCTGCAAATAAATATTTCAACACCTGTTAAAATCAATTTTAATATTTGGTACAGTAGCCTTTGTTTGCAATTACAGAGGTCCTGTAGTTTTTCACCAGGTTTACACACACTGCAGCAGGGATTTTGTTCCATTCCTCCACACAGATCTTCTCTAGATCAGCCAGGTTACTGGGCTGTTGCTGAGAAACATGGAGTTTGAGCTCCCTCCAAAGATTTTCTATTGGGTTTAGGTCTGGAGACTGGCTAGGCCACTCCAGAACCTTGATATACTTCTTACGGAGCCACTCTTTGGTTATCCTGGCTGTGTGCTTCGGGTCATTGTCATGTTGAAAGACTCATCCACGACCCATCTTCAATGTTCTAACTGAGGGAAGGAGATTCTTCCCCAAAATCTCGCAATACATGCCCCCGGTCATCCTCTCCTTAATACAGTGCAGTTGTCCTGTCCCATGTGCAGAAAAACACCCCCAAAGCATGATGCTTCCACCCCCATGCTTCACAGTAGGGACGGTGTTTTGGGGATGGTACTCAGCATTCTTCTTCCTCCAAACACGGTGAGTGGAATTAAGACCAAAAAGTTCTATTTTGGTCTCATCTGACCACATAACTTTCTCCCATGACTCCTCTGGATCATCCAAATGGTTATGGGCAAACTTAAGACGGGCCTGGACGTGTGCCGATTTAAGCAGGGGAACCTTCCGTGCCATGCATGATTTTAACCCATGACGTCTTAGTGTATTACCCACAGTAACCTTGGAAACAGTGGTGCCAGCTCTCTTCAGGTCATTGACCAGCTCCTCCCGTACAGTTCTGGGCTGATTCCTCACCTTTCTTAGGATCACTGATATGCCACGAGGTGGGATCTTGCATGGAGCCCCAGTCTAAGGGAGATTGACAGTCATGTTTAGATTCTTCCATTTTCTGATAATTGCTCCAACAGTTGATCTTTTTTCACCAAGCTGCTTGGTAATTGCCCTGTAGCCCTTTCCAGCCTTGTGGAGGTCTACAATTTTGTCTCTGGTGTCTTTGGACAGCTCTTTGGTCTTAGCCATGTTAGTAGTTGGAGTCTTACTGATTGTGTGGGGTGGACAGATGTCTTTATGCAGCTAACATATATATATATATATATATATATATATATATATATATATATATATATATATATATATATATATATATATATATATATATATATATTTAGAACATGCTAATTTCTTGTGATTATTTTTTGACACTGCTTTTCCTTTTCAGATTACAGTGAAGAACTTTAAAGAGAAAAAAATCTCTCCTTTCTACAAATGAGTATTTTATTATGTGAAGTGAGCAGAGACCAAATGACAAGGGTTACTTGTCTTCATGCATGATGGATTTGTAATACTAAACATGATCACTGATGTGCACAGTGTCATCCTGCCTAAATGCATGTTGTGATGGAGTTTGTAAAAGAAAACTGAAAGTAAAACCAGGTCTTGGGTGCAGGGCATTAATTTAATCTTGTGTACTTCTTTGTCACATTATAATGTTAGTTCTTTTTGTTGCTCCTCTATCAACAGATGAATAGCAGTAAGATTTATTTGATAATGTGGAATAATTGTGCATATACAAAATGTCAGAAGCTACAAAACCTGCTTTGGATTCAGCTTCTTCTGACATCATTTCTCCTTTTATTGATTCTGATGTGACACAACAAGCCGACTACCTTCAAGGAGGAAGAAGAACAGCAAAATCAAATACTACACAGCCACTGATAATGCCGGGTAGCTGTTGTTCAGCAAAAACCCAGACAAAGACAAAACCATATGGAAGACACAGACGTGGTCATATTAGAACAAACGCAGTTACAGATGGCGCCTCATCTGCTGTTGTGATATTGATGGTTTACGTCGGTGTGTCGGCCTCCAGAAGCGCTGAAGTGGGCTCAAACACAAACACATTAAGAAGGTGTGTTTTACAAGTCAAATGACAGAAAATCCATCCAAATAGTGTACACGTGGACATGTGTGTCACTGATGTAAATGAACCCTACATGGAAACCAGCCTGGTTACCTGAGCTCTTCCTGGGTCTATTTCTACATTCTTTTCTTAGCACTACTCATTCCCTCTCTCTCTCTCTCTCTCTCTCTCTCTCTCTCTCTCTCTCTCTCTCTCTCTCTCTCTCTCTCTCTCTCTCTCTCTCTGTCTCTCGCATTCACCATCAGTCTTGCTTCCTGTCTGATCCTTTCCACTGACCCCGTCCTCTTTTTCCTCTCTGAAATATTGATCATGGACTCTCACTTGGTCTTTGTTTCTCTCCATTTCTCTTGATGCTGAGGTTCAATCTTCTGTGAATAAACAAACCAAACGGTAACATTCATTACAAACCTCCAGATGTATTCACAGTGTTGTGGGGCTTTATTCTTTATTCTTCGGTCATATTGTGGGGACTCGTCTTTAGCTTGGAGACCTAAATGTGATCCTAATAAGAACACTGTTTGCTTTTAGGATTAAGACTTTCTGGTTGGGGTTACAGCTTGGAGTGCAGATAATTATACAACAACATGATTTTGGAGGGTACTGCGGGTGATTATCAGCCCTCATCTATGGTGGGCTGTTAACCATATATGGAGGACTGAAAATGGGGAGGGCCCACTCGTCCTAGGGTCCACTGGTACTAGGGTCCACTTGTCCTAACCTTTTTATATTATTTGATGGTGTATGTTACAATCCCAAAATGATTTTATGGCCCATTCACACATAACACGAAGTTGGGAAATGAGCCATGACACGACTCAAGCCAGGAATTGTGTCACTCATGAAAAATCAGAGCTGTCTCAGATGTGTCCTACAGCTGACGCCACAACCATTCGTGCACATAAGCAGCTGAAAGACAGCGAGCGTCCTGCGAATGCGCATTCGACCCCTTAATTGGCAGGTGTCTGCCTAATTCCAGGTGCCACACACAAACATCCAACGCCTGTCTAAGAATGTCTAAAAATTTGAGGAATTCTACGATATTTCTTAGAATAACCTCACAAGGAGCTACGTTTAGCCTAAAGATGCTTCGTGGATGCGGGCCCCGGTTTTTACCCCAAAAATATGCATGGGAAGGGGAAGCCGGGGGACAGTGGATCAGAAATTGTTTTGTGGCAGCATAAACACATTATGCATAGGTTTAGGTCATTCTATTGTGGATTTAAGCAAGTTATTGTTTCTAGGCTGTGTTATTCATGTCTCGCCAAATGTAATTTTTAAATTTTGTTTAAAATCGATTTAAAAAATTTTACAATATAATGAAAAACACATGATTATAAAGATTTCTTCAAAATTATTAAACATATGCTGATGCATATACAAACTATAATCCAGCAAACCAGCTATGTAATGTGTGAGTGTCTTATATAGTGATATAAGTCCTTTAGAAACTATTATAAATACAACCCATAATTTCTGTTCAAACGTGAAAACAGTTGTTTATATACACAAATTATAGCAAGTAATTCATAGAAAAATAAAGTTATAAGCTTCAACAAGTAATATTTGCCAGCCACTTGATACTGGGGCTTAGTAAATCACTTTCTAGACTGAGTCACCTTGCCCCGATTCACTGTGCCCTGGGTGCATGTGACACACATGAGCCATGTTATCAAATAGCTGATACATAATGCATGCTTATCAGTTGAACGGGGTAGTCTTCTAACTAATAACAATTTTTTGGGCCACCTTTCCTCTGTTGTGAAAAATAAATACAAAGACAATTTACTTTTGATAGGAAAAAACTGACTTCACTTGCCACTTCGTTTTACCCTTAATGTATCCAAAAACAAAACACTAATTTATAAGGGGGATGTCTTTATGCATACAAATATGGCATAACTGCTGCAAATTATATATGTAGTTTTGCAGATATAGCTACTGATTCACTCTGCCCTGTTCTTCACCATGCCCCAGTTTCCCTTACAGGATAATAACATCATCTAGTCATCATCCAGACAAATGATGCTGCTGCGAATGAAACCTCTATGTCCACACTTAGTGAAACTATAGTGTCTGGAAAAATCTTTGACGTAAGTTCCACATGCATAACAACGGCAATGACAGACAGATCATTCATTACATGGACTCACATTTCATTGTATGTGAATCAACAAAAAACTCTGTTCCAGAGCACACCAAAGTAGTGGGCAGATAATGACATTATTCGCCCACCTTTGAAGAGCCAATGTCAGCGCCCATGCAAAGCAATGCCAACCTCCAGGAAAAGACCTATAGTAATTGATAGTAATGATCATCTTCATCATTTTATAAAAGGCCATTTGATCACGACTGCTCACTGTGGAAACCACACCTTCACAGTTATGTATGTTCATGTATGAAGGACAAATAATTCTTCCTGAAATTACTGCAGACACCTGGTCACTAGTTATGTGCGGGTCAAGGTTTTTTTAATACCAGCACCCACCCGAACCAAATGTGCGGTGATTTAAAACCCAAACCCGACTCTCCCATGTTCTCTCTCTCTTTCACACACACACACACAAACACACACACTTTCTCTCTCTTCCTCCCACACGTGTAAAACTGTGATGTTTACCACCTTAAAAAATTGCCAAAACCAGTTGCTGCAAATACTGCTTACTACTGTAAATGTATTATAATTAATATTTCCCAATTTGTGGGATGCAGGTTATGATACTTGCAGAGAATTTATCAAGCAGCACAGAGCAGCACACCTCTGTTCTACTCTGCAAAACGCTTTATTTTTCAGTGAAGTAAATTATTGTCTGTGTCTTTAAAGAAGGACCAGGCCGGACTTCCACATCCGAAACTTGTGTTTTGTCCTACACTCGTTTGTTTTTTGATGCTAAACCGAGAAACTGCCTAAAAACTTATCGGAAGCTACAGATAACCTTTAATTTTGCCTCCCATATGCTCTCAGCTACTAAGAAACTGATTTAGAGTTTAAACACTGCCATAGCTTTAAATAGAACCAACAGCAATCACAAACCTAAACAGCCAATGAGCCAGCACTTCTGTCTTGGTACACTCTACCCCCCGATGTAAGAAAGCCTTATTTACCCTGACAGGATACAGTGGACCTGCGATGAGGCAGAGGTCTTGAAATGGAAAGCAGGTTTGAGTTATGGTTTTGCTTTAAAAATAAAATTATTCCGGATAGAATAACTACATTAATGTAACCTCTTAAAATGTACAAAGTGATATATAACACATATCTGTTATTAATTATCTGTTATAAAATAATGCACTAATTCTGAAGATTTGAACATTAACACACAGGTGCCCAAAGGGATTATGGGTAACTAAGCCTCCGCTCATACTGATTGGTTGATTCATTCATTCTATGTAAAAACCAACACAAGTGAGTAAATGTAACATGTTTACAAATAAATGCGCTTTTGTAAAATGTCATTTTTTTTCATTTGTATAAAAAAAGAAAGACATTTTTCAAGATCCGGCTAGACAGCGCCTAAGCGTACGCGTGATGATATCACAACTCTATCCGGTTAGGGAGACAAGCTTTCTTTCAATAACAAGAACTGTCAAAAAACTTTCTTGTGTGTGGTTGGAGTTGTGTGGCGATAGGAATCACCTTTTGAATGCTTGAATAATGATGTCAGTCGCACAAAGAAATCAAATAATAGTGAAAACATGTTCATTGAGCCCAGAATGTTGGTATTTTGGTCGTTGAACTTTGTGGTGCGGTGTCAATAACACATCAATCAGTCGCTCCATGTGGTGTCATAACATACAATCAGTTAGCAGCTCTGTGTGGTGTCAAAAAGAATCAATCAGTCGCTCTGTGTGGCGTCATAACAGCCGATCGGTTAGCGGCTCCATGCAAAACAACGACTCAATCAATCAGTCGCTCCGTGAGGCATCATCAAGACTGGTTCGCATGGCAAGATAATTAAGCCAATATCAGACCTGATCTTCCCTTTCCGACAATCTTAAGAACACCCCGACAATCGTGATGACGCTAAATATAATCTTATCAGATATTCCTGCCGTGTGTGGTTTGTAAAAGCACTGGTCTGCTCAGAAGGATGTGAAGAGCTAAATGTGACATGCAGCCAATCAGAAAGCGAGGTGTTTGACCTGGGAATGTTCGTGTGTGAAATCTGTTCATGTGTGTTGTCTTTACTGTGTGGCTGACACCACACACTGTACAACTAAACCTGTCAGATCTATGTTTTTTTTTTTTTTATCTCTGTGTGTGTGGTCTCTCAGGTTTTGGAAACTGACAGATAATTTTAAAATCCTGTGGTCGACAACACTGTGATATAACTGGTCACCAGTAGATGGCAGTGTTCCATGCATTTTGACAACGGTTATATTACACAGCCTGAATCACAATTTCGGCTTTTGGAAAAGCAACCTGGGCTTCTGGCATTTTTACATAAAACAAACACAATAACAATGTCTATGACCCAGAAAATATATTCACGAGAGTTTTAGGCACAATATACAAAGAGTTTAATGCTGTTTTCCATGTGGAGCCCGATCAGAGCGTATCAAATGCATTTCTCCTGTCATGAACTTTTACCCATAATGCACTGTGCACACACCATGTCCACATTAAAACCTTCAAAATTAGTGCATTACTTTAAAACTAAAACATATAATTGATAATTTCACTTTATGACGTTAATTTAGATAACTTGTCTGAAATTAGTTGGGTTAAATTTTAACCATAACTTAAAACTGTATGCCTCTGGATGACTTGGGTGATATTGCCAGTATATCTTCTTCTTCTTGAACCAGCTCTTCTCTGTGTGTACAGAATAGAACTGCCCATCTACTACAAAAGCTACATCTGTAAAAATGTTAGCAGTCTAAAAATTATCAGACCAAAACTTATCAAATCAATTTTATTTATATAGCGCCAAATCACAACAAACAGTTGCCCCAAGGCGCTTTACATTGTAAGGCAAAGCCATACAATAAAATCACTGGACCAATTATCAGAAGATAATTGGTCCAGTGATGGTTTTCAAAGTTATCTGAAAAGCTAATCTGATAATGAAAACATTATCTTCGATAATTAGTGGTTAGCGGAACTGTGCCCACTGCTGACTGACACTGAATGCATCACAGGGAGTGTGTGTGTGTGTGTGTGTGTGTGTGTGTGTGTGTGTGTGTGTGTGTGTGTGTGTGTGTGTGTGTGTGTGTGTGTGTGTGTGTGTGTGTGTGTGTGTGTGTGTGTGTGTGTGTGTGTGTGTGTGTGTTTTAGAGAGACCGCATTTTTTTGCAAGAACCACAGTGCAGTAAGATGATCCTGGATAAATAAAACTCCTCCAGCGAGGTGGTGCACGGGGCACCCAGACTGGCATGTGCCCGGCTATGAGTGAGCCCCTCTTTGTCCCTCAGTGGTTGGTGGAGCTGTGTGAGTGAAAGCTGGAAGTCTGAAGGGAGGCGAGACATATCTCATTTTGGTGAGATGCCCCGTGCCCCTTCCTGGACATTCATCCAGGAGCACCTTTGAGGAAAATCCACACTTTGTGTCTGATCACAGTGTGCTATCATCAGCTAACCTTAACCTTAAAAAAACAAAAAAAAAAAATTAGACACCTGATCTCATAATTACGAGATGAAGATCTCGTAATTATGGGATCTTTTCTCATAATTACAAGATCTAATTATGAGAGACATTTTCTTGTAATTACAAGATCAGGGGTTTATTTATTTTTTTCCTATCCACTGAATGCAGTACGCTTCTGTAGTGCGACTGAGATTATAAACAGAAAATGTGTCAGTTGGTTGTCGATCAGATAAAGAAGCAACTACTCAGCCTACACATTCAGCTTACATTGCGTTGTATATCAGCTCTTTTTTGTTTGCTTTTTTAATTGACATTACAGTGGGTAGGTGGCGCTGTGTTGTTAATATTCATGACGAGAGGGTATGATGATGTGATTACTGATGATCTGATTGTTCCTTCAGTTGCGTTTCAGCTCCGACACCCGTCCAACTAGAACTGTTGTGTACGAGGTCTATTAGAAAAGTATCCTACCTTATTATTTAAAAAAAAAAACTATATGGATTTGATTCATATAGTTTTACATCAACCAAGCTTGAACCTTCGTGCTCATGCGTGAGTTTTTCCACGCCTGTCGGTGACGTCATTCGCCTGTGAGCACGCCTTGTGGGAGGAGTGGTCCAGCACCCTCGTCGGATTTTCATTGTCTGAGAAGTTGCTGAGAGACTGGCGCTGTGCTTCATCAAAATTTTTTCCAAAACTGTGAGGCACATCCGAGTGGACACCATTCAACAAATTAAGCTGGTTTTCGGTGAAAATTTTAACGGCTGATGAGAGATTTTGGATTGTTGCTATCGCTGTAAGGACTTGATAACCATTTGTAAAATCCAGGCGGCTTTTGGTGGCTTTCAGTTGAGTGAGTATCTGAGAAATTGTTTAACAGCAGGGCATGTTCCAACTTGTCCTTAAGGCTTCCAACAGAGGTGTTTTTCCTGTGGCGGGCGCGCTGCGCTGGCTGCGAGCCGACGCACCAATCCGTCCACACGTCTTTCATTAAAAAAATCTCCTTTAACAGTGGAATGTCTGGATAAACTGCTGATCCCGACCTCTTCTGAAAGTTCTCTGTTCTCTCACGACGTCCTGGGTCAACAGAGACTTAAATTTGGAGGTTTTCAGCTTGAAACAGGATGACGACGTCACCTCGGAGCGCTGCGCGACGTCCCTCTCCATGAGAAGTCCTTACAGCGATAGAAACAATCCAAAATCTGTCATCAGCCGTTAAAATTTTCACCAAAAACCAGCTTGATTTGTCGAATGGTGTCCACTCGGATGTGCCTCACAGTTTTGGAAAAGATTTTGATGAAGCACAGCGCCAGTCTCTCAGCAACTTCTCAGACAAAGGAATTCCGACAAGGGGGCTGGACCACTCCTCCCACAAGGCGTGCTCACAGGCGAATGACGTCACCGACAGGCGTGAAAAAACTCTTGCATGCCCACGAGGGTTCAAGCTTGGCTGATGTAATCACACGTGATTCAAATCCATATGGTTTTTAAAAAAAACAAGGTCGGATACTTTTCTAATAGACCTCGTATTCATAGTGGTGCGTTTTGCTGTGTAGGACTGCATTTTGCTGCATAGCGGTGTATTTTGCTGCGTAGCGGTACTTTTTGCTGAGTAGCGGTGCGTTTTGCTGCATAGCGGGGCGTTTTGCTGTGTCGCGGTGCATTTTGCTGCGTAGTGGGTGCATTTTGCTGAGTAGCAGTGCGTTTTGCTGAGTAGCGGCGTGTTTTGCTGAGTAGGGGTGCGTTTTGCTGCTGCAGAGCTTGTGGAAAAGTAAGCACTGGAGTGGAGTCTATTAGCTCCACACAGTATCACACACACAATGCGAAGATAGCGTGCTCCGTCACCTACAGCCCGCCGACATGAGTGAACGTCAAGTAGAGAACACACGCTGGAGTGTACATGTGAGAGGGAGAAGAGAAAAGAGAGAAGATGAAAGTAATCACATCCAGCCTGTTCAGAGAGCGTGTAAAATATCTGTAAATTATTAATTACTTAGCAGGAACTGTGCTTTGTCACTTTTCGACCCACCCCACGTGCACCTGCAATAGTTTCTCACCCGCAATCGACTATAACCTGTGAGCACCAGTGGGTCACATTATGTTGTCCGTTAAACACAGACAGAAGCTGACAGCTGTGATGATGACGTTAGGCACAGAGGCGTGGTCCGGTCAAAATGGACCAATTACAGCTCAAGGTGACCTTTCCTTTTTGCAAAAGGAAAGCCATTCACAACCGCTACATTATTAACCACGATTCTATTTGATTCACGCCAGTTCAGGAATAAACCAAACCAGAAAAAATTATTCTACTGAGAACAAACTTGAAAAAATTATTTTATTTTTTGAATTTCTATACGAGGTCTGTCCATAAAGTTTCGTACCTTTTTATTTTTTTTTTTTAACTATATGGATTTGATTCATATGTTTTCACGTCAGACAAGCTTGAACCCTTGTGCGCATGCGTGAGTTTTTCCACGCCTGTCGGTGACGTCATTCGCCTGTGAGCACGCCTTGTGGAAGGAGTGGTCCCGCCCATCATCGGATTTTCATTGTCTGGAAATGGCGGAATGATTTGGGATTTTTTTCCCATCAAAATTTTTTCAGAAGCTGTTAGAGACTGGCACCTGGAAACTATTCGAAAAATTTATCTGGCTTTCTGTGAAAATTTTACGGGCTTCACAGAGAATAAGGTCTGTTAGTACAGCTTTATGGACCCCTTTAAGGACGCTCAGCGCGCCGCGCTCCGAGCTGCGATGACACGGCACAAGCCACCGGACCATTTCTGAGCTGATGGCTCTGTGGATACGAGACCGTCGTGTGCTCTTTCTCTGGTTATCACAAGAGCTGGATATCAGCCATTTTCCGGCAGATTTCACTTTTAACAAGAGATTTTGTCATGGAAAGCCGCGCGGAGGCTTCGCGCGTCACGACCGATTCGCTTTGGAAGTGAGACAAAGGAGCACCTCCGTTTCGGCATGTCAGAGGACAAGTTTGGACATGTCCAGCTCTCCACAATTTCACTGATACTTACTGGACTGGTAAGCATTGAAAGCCGAGATAGACATGTCCAAACTTGTCCTCTGACACGCTGAAACAAAACATCCAAGAACTGCAAATTTGAATAAACAGGCCCTTTACATACTAAATGTCTGTCATCAAACAACTGATTAATCTTTCTTTCAGGGAGGAACAATTAGCTCTTTTATTAAGGTGCATATTTGTCTCAACATTTAGGTAGATATTTAGCTTGATGTTAGTAAATATTAGACTAAATGTGTAAATAACTCAGCCACATGGGGTGTGCAGCCAGTACATTCTGAGTGCCGGTCCCAAGCCCGGATAAATGAGGAGGGTTGCGTCAGGAAGGGCATCCGGCGTAAAACAAGCCAACCCAACTATGCAGACTCAGAATCGAATTCCCATACCGGATCGGTCGCGGCCCGGGTTAACAACGTCCGCCACCGGTGCTGTTGCCCAACAGGGTGCCAGTGGAAATTGGGCTACTGCTGGGCGAAGACAACGAAGAAGAGGAGGAAAACGTTGCCACGAACAGCGGGAGAAGAGGAAAACTAGAAGGGTGGAAATGAGAGTGGGGACTTTGAATGTTGGTAGTATGACTGGTAAAGGGAGAGAGCTGGCTGATATGATGGAGAGGAGAAAGGTAGACATATTGTGTGTGCAAGAGACCAAGTGGAAGGGAAGTAAGAGCAGGAGCATCGGCGGTGGGTACAAGTTGTTGCACCATGGTGAGGACAGGAAGAGAAATGGTGTTGGGGTCATTTTAAAGGAAGAGTATGTTAAAAGTGTGTTGGAGGTTAAGCGAGTGTCTGACAGGGTGATGAGTGTGAAGTTGGAAATTGAAGGGGTGATGATGAATATCATCAGTGCATATGCCCCACAGGTAGGTTGTGAGATGAAGGAGAAAGAAGATTTCTGGAGTATATTAGATGAGGTGGTGGAGAGTGTGCCCAAGCATGAAAGAGTGGTGATAGGAGCAGACTTCAATGGGCATGTTGGTGAAGGGAACAGAGGTGATGAGGAAGTAATGGGTAGATATGGTATCAAGGATAGGAATGGGGAAGGACAGATGGTAGTTGATTTTGCAAAAAAGATGGAAATGGCTGTGGTGAATACCTACTTTAAGAAAAGGGAGGAGCACAGGGTAACATATAAGAGTGGAGGAAGGTGCACACTGGTGGACTACATTCTTTATAGGAGATGCAAGCTAAAATAAATCACAGACTGTAAGGTGGTAGCAGGAGAGAGTGTCACTAGACAGCATAGGATGGTTGTTTGTAGGATGACTTTAGAGGTAAAGAAGAAGAAGAGAGTGAGAGCTCAACAAAGGATCAGATGGTGGAAGCTGAAGGAGGAAGACTGTTGTGTGAAATTTAGCGAGCAGGTGAGAGAAGCACTAGTTGGAGGGGAAGCAATTTTGGACAACTGGAAAAGTACTGCAGATGTGGTGAGGGAGACAGCTAGGGCAGTACTGAGTATGACATCTGGACAGTGGAAGGAAGACAAGGAGACTTGGTGGTGGGATGAAGAAGTCCAGGAAAGCATAAGGAGAAAGAGGTTGGCGAAAAAGTTTTGGGATAGTCGGAGAGATGAAGAAAGTAGACAGGAGTACAAGGAGATGCGGCGTAAGGCGAGAAGAGAAGTGGCAAAAGCAAAGGAAAAGGCATATTGCGAGCTGTACAAGAAGTTGAATAGTAAGGAAGGAGAAAAGGACTTGTACCGATTGGCCAGACAAAGGGACAGAGATGGAAAGGATGTGCAGCAGGTTAGGGTGGTAAAAGATGCACATGGTAATGTGCTGACAAGTGAGGAGTGTGTGCTGAGAAGGTGGAGGGAATATTTTGAAGAGTTGATGAATAAAGAAAATGAGCGAGAGAAAAGGCTGGATGATGTGGTGAGAGTAAATCAGGAAGTAAAAGAGATTAGCAAGGAAGAAGTGAGGGCTGCTATGAAGAGGATGAAGAGTGGAAAGGCAGTTGGTCCAGATGACATTCCAAAGGAGGCATGGAAATGTCTAGGAGAGATGGCAGTAGAGTTTCTAACCAGATTGTTTAATAAAATCTTGGAAAGTGAGAGGATGCCTGAGGAGTGGAGACGAAGTGTGCTGGTTCCTATTTTCAAGAACAAGGGTGATGTGCAGAGCTGCAGTAACTACAGAGGCATAAAGATGATCAGCCACAGCATGAAGTTATGGGAAAGAATAGTAGAAGCTAGGCTTAGAAAACAGGTGAAGATCTGTGAGCAGCAATATGGTTTCATGCCGAGAAAGAGCACTACAGATGCAATGTTTGCTCTGAGAATACTGTTGGAAAAGTACAGAGGACAGAAAGAGTTACATTGTGTTTTTGTGGACTTAGAAAAAGCTTATGATAGGGTGCCAAGGGAAGAGTTGTGGCATCGTATGAGGAAGTCTGGAGTGGCAGAGAAGTATGTTAGGGTAGTGCAGGACATGTACACGAATAGTGTGACAGCGGTGAGATGCGCAGTCGGAATGACAGACTCATTCAAGGTGGAGGTGGGATTACACCAATGATCAGCTCTGAGTCCTTTCTTGTTTGCAATGGTGATGGACAGGTTGACAGATGAGATCAGACAGGAGTCCCCATGGACTATGATGTTTGCAGATGACATTGTGATCTGTAGTGAGAGTAGACAGCAAGTTGAGTCTAGTCTGGAGAAGTGGAGATATGCTTTGGAGAGAAGGGGAATGAAAGTCAGTAGAAGCAAGACTGAGCACATGTGTGTGAACGAGAGGGAGCCCAGTGGAATAGTGCAGTTACAAGGAGTAGAAGTGGTGAAAGTAGATGAGTTTAAATATTTGGGGTCAACTGTTCAATGTAATGGAGAGTGTGGTAGAGAGGTGAAGAAGAGAGTGCAGGCAGGGTGGAGTGGGTGGAGAAAGGTGGCAGGAGTGATTTGTGACCGAAGAATATCAGCAAGAGTGAAGGGGAAAGTTTACAAAACAGTAGTGAGACCAGCTATGTTGTAAGGTTTAGAGACAGTGGCACTAACAAAAAGACAGGAGGCAGAGCTGGAGGTGGCAGAACTGAAGACAAGATTAGGAATGAACATATCAGAGGGACAGCTCAGGTGGGACGGTTTGGAGACAAAGTCAGAGAGGCGAGATTGAGATGGTTTGGACGTGCAGAGGAGGGACCCAGGGTATATAGGGAGAAGGATGCTGAGGATGGAACCACCAGGCAGGAGAAGAGGGAGACCAAAGAGGAGGTTCATGGATGTGCTGAGAGAGGACATGCAGGTGGTTGGTGTGACAGAGGAAGATACAGAAGACAGGGTGAGATGGAAACGATTGATCTGCTGTGGCGACCCCTAACGGGAACAGCCGAAAGACAAAGAAGAAGAAGACTAAATGTGTAAATACTTTGCATTAACTAATCTGCAAAAGTTTTAGGTTTGACAGAAATTTGATAATTGTAGTCTTTGTCTTTTATTCTACCTAATTTTTTGGTCTTCATCTGTGGGTCAAAACAAAATCTAAACTGAAATGTTATCAGCATTCCCATTGCAGTTAAATCAAATGTGATTCTTTCTCTCCATTAAATAAACCACATAATTATGAAAATTAGCCTTATCTTAAATTTCCTTATTATTCTCACTTTGTCAGTGTACATGACAACAATAATAGAGTCTCCAGCTGCTGGAAAATTATTGTAAAAACTGAATAACACACACTCTTGCAAGAACACATGAAAAAGGTCAGATTCAAGTCACTTCAGCTACAAATGTGAACGGAGCTCCTGTCCTCTCCAGTGAGATTCAGACTCATTATTCCACCCTGTCCGTCCGCTTTCAAATGGCTTTTGTTTCGCAGGATGATCTGCAGAGAAATGTTGCTCAGAGTTCTGGTTCTGCTACATCCTGAGTGGACCTTTTTCTGCCACAGAGGAGACGCTGTGGAGGAGGAGCAGGATGCTCCGTCTGGAGCCACAGAACAGAGCGCATGGCCTGGGGAGGAGCATGCCTGTCCGCGGTTACGCAGGAGACAACTGCCAAACCTTTGTCACTGCTTCTGTTCTGTGCACATCAGCATGCCAGGGGCACCTGCCTCTAGCTGCTGGGCGTCAATTTGCCAATTCCTCACACGGTGACATGATAACCACTTTGTGATGCAGAATCTTTTTTTTTAAGTGCTTGTTGTGCCGCCCCATACGTGTCATGAAAAAATGCACCCCGGCGACTGCCTGGTTCTCCCGTACCAAAAATCGCATCTGGGCACTGTCAGAGACTGCTGATGTTTGGTGCATGAGAGAGTTTATATGCTTGGTTAGAGAAAACAAACTACCTCAATGGCTGTGAAATTATTGTTCCCAAAGTCAAAACCAGGTACAAACATGGGAGCAGATCCTGACCATGAAAATCACAAAAAAAGAAAAAAAAAAAAACCCTTACATTAAGACCAGGTCAAAATTCAACATCATCGCTAAATGGAGGATGAACACCCAAACACATCTGGACCCAAAAATACTGTGTAATTGTGTATCAGGTGGGAGGAATGTGTAGACAAAATTTTAGCAGAAATACAGAATACCAATGTAACATTTTATTTTTTGTTATATCTTGAAATATGTATTTAATGTGTACATTGTGGAACCCATAGTGTTACAATTAAGCAGTTATAGAGGCATACACACAATAATATGTTTCATATTTTCTGTCTGCACTAACCAAGTATGAGATTGTTTCAGTTATTTTGGTGAGAATTGTATGATTCACATTCTGCACACGTCTATGAAACTCGATGCACCAATAAAAACCCACCAATGTGCAACACCACTGCAGAATGTGAGACATAAACTGTGCAGACAAATCATTCACAGCCGTATAAACATCTGATAATTGGCTGTCATTTCCACAAAATACACAGACAGTAAAACTCCATACCTGCTGCACTAGTTGCTTAGCAACACATTGGACAAGTCTATTATCACCCTGTTCATTCTCTGTCGTTGCCCTTTATGCCATCCTCCCACCAATGACGGTCGTGAGTCTTGATTGATGTTTAGGACACTCAGCCTGACCCTGATGTTTCTCACTTTGACCAGATTTAGTAAATATGTGAACTCAGATATCTGTGTGCACTCACAATCCTCTTCTGCTGTTCGATCATATTCACAAGTAGTGTTTTTAACGACTTATTTTAATCGACAATTATTCAGTCTGACTGTTCATGTCTCCCAAAATAGAAAATTTGTAGCAGATTTAAGCGTGAATACAGAGATAAAGACACAGATGCATACTAATGACTATCAGACAGATCATCAGTGATCGGGTTCCAGATGTTGGAGACTAACATCAGCGTACTATGTAACTGTGGTCAAGACATGAGCAATGTTCCATGATAAGACTCCATAAAATTTCAGTCTTCCAAGTGGATTATAGATTACATGATACAGAAAACACCCAATAAAATAGACAATAGATATAAAATAAAATAAACACGTTATGTAAATAGCAGCAGTGCCCATCCAGTCTACATGTGGATTGTAGACTTGGAGAAGGCATATCATCGGGTACCCTGGGAGATACTGTGGGAAGTGCCACGGGAGTATGGAGTGAGGGGGTCCCTTCTCAGGGCTGTCCAATCTCTGTACTCACAAAGCGAGAGCTGTGTTCGGGTTCTCAACAATAAGTTGGACTCGTTTCCGGTGGAGGTTGGCCTCCGCCAGGTCTGTGCCTTCTCGCCAATCCTGTTTGTGATATTCATGGACAGGATATCAAGGTTGGGTGGAGGAGGGTCTTCAGTTTGGTGGGCTCAGGGTCTCATCACTGTTTTTTGCAGATGATGTAGTCCTGTTGGCTTCATCGGCCTATGACCTCCAACACTCACTGGATCGGTTCACAGCTGAGTGTAAAGCAGCTGGGATGAGGATCAGCACCTCTAAATCTGAGGTCATGGTTCTCAGCAGGAAACCGATGGATTGCCTACTCCAGGTAGGGAATGCGGTCTTGCCACAAGTGAAGGACTTCAAGTACCTCGGGGTCTTGTTCACAAGTGAGGGGACAATGGAGCATGAGATTGGCCGGAGAATCAGCGCAGCAGGGATAGTATTGTATTCAATCTACTGTACTGTTATGACGAAAAGGGAGTTGAGCCAAAAGGTGAAGGCAAAGAACATCATCATCATTTTCTTCACTCTCAGGAACAGTTTGAGTTTTACATGTGCTATCTGTAGCAGGCCAAGAGTTCACAAAGTCAATAAATGAGTTGTGTGTCTGTGACACAGTGCTTCAACCATCAATAAACATTGACACGCCCACTTTACCAGCTTGGTTCAGCATATCAAGTATCTTATCTATTGCATGGGCATCTGGAAACAAGCTGATGTGTCTGTGCCCAGTGTTCCATGTATACGTGATGGACATGGACGGACACAAACAAATGACAGTTTCAACTGTTATGGTATGAAGGAACAGTGTTTGCTTCCCAGTTATCAAACTACAGCCAGACTCTTTCTGAAAGTGAAGAAAATGAGGGTAATGACACATTACTGAAAGTAGTGCAGAGAAAGATTATAAAAAAAAAACGTTCAGTTTAAGGGTCCCCGAGGACCAGGATTGGGAACCACTGTGATGATGATAACATGGTCATGGACAGAGACAAGGATTAACAAGTTTTATTCCCCTGATCTTTTCTGTCCCATCCAAAAGTGAGTCTAGATTCAGTCTTACAGACTTTGCTCGCTCAGGAGCGCCATCGCATAAAAACAAAAAACAAGTGGTTTTTATTAAAGGTAATCATTAGTCTCACAAACCTAATCTTACTGGCTCCCCGTAGACAGAGGGAAGCCCTCCCTATATCTGAAGCCCACAGATGCATGATGGATGGGAAATGTAACTCCCTTTGTCTCTTAAACTTTGAACCAGTTAGAACCAGTTTTCAGGCACTTCTAAACAATAACAAAAACTCATAAAAAGTATCACTATACTAAATAAAGTAAATATTTCATACTAACATATATAGTAAAATATAAAATCAACATATAAGTTAAGTAAAGCAAATACTTGATAACTAAAGCAAAATAATAAAATAAGAAATTAACACACAGATATTATCCAACACAAGCTACAAAACTTTGCATTTCTCATGTTTGCACCATTATATTGTGCATACTTTCTTCAGCTGTTGTTCTCAATAAAAGTCTGATGTTTGACATAGAACATTCATAAAATCAGAGTGCTGTGAATTTCAGCAACAGTTCAGGGTGTGTAACCAAATGAATATTGATGAAATGATCAACTGATCTTGAGATCATCTTGGATTGCTAAAGTTAGAATTAATATTAAGTGATTTCACAGCAAGTGTGTTTGTTTATCTATATGTGGCCCTGCAACAGACTGGTGTCCTGTCCAGGGTGTACTCGGCTTCACGCCCTATGTCTGCTGGAATAGGCTCCAGCTGACCCATGACCCTTAACTTGATTAAGCGAATACAGAAAATGAGTATTTTTCCTCTCTCAATAATTTGAGGGCAGCATGGTGGCGTTAGTGGTTAGCACTGCTGCCTCACACTTAAAAGGTTGTGGGATCACTTCCTGTCTGGGCTCATATGTCTCATTCACCAGTTTCTGTATCAAATCTCACAAGAAGTGAGCTGTTGGCCTGCCTTGTCTTAAAGTAGACCTGCATTGAAATAAATGCAGTCAGATCTTTGGACCAAAAAATGACTTACATTTACACATAAGATCCTTCTGAATGTAGTAAAGTAAATCTGGAAGCCCAGATCTGTCATTCAATGGAGAAATCGTCATTTAATAATGACAAATTTACAGCTAACATTTAGCCCTCCGCAGCCATCATAATCAAAGATGCCAAAAACTCAGAGAAAATGCGATGTTTTTTTTCCCCCAAAGTCGAGAAATTATGTCACATGCGTCATATTTTACCCCTTTAGCGCCCGACCTCAAACGAGACTGTGGTGCCCAATTACATATTTTTGTAAAATTAATTTATGGTCTTAATGTATTTATAAATTGTTTAGGTTCTTTTTGTCATCAAGGTTGGGTAGGATTACTTTGAAAGAATACATGTGGATTACATGTATGTATGTACATACATTTGGATTACTTGTAATCTGATTACTTTTGGATTACATTTCAAAGTAATCCTACCCAACCTTGCTTATCATATGCACACTATTACTATTATTATTATTATTATTATTATTATTGTTGTTGTTGTTATTGTTGTTATTGTTATTGTTGTTATTGTTATCATCATCATCATCATCAGTATTATTATTATATTTTATTTTATTATTACTTCTATTTTTCATTTGAATTTTAAATGAACCACAATGGAAATAAGTCATTTCACTTTCTTGTGTCATCCATAGATGATTTACCGCCGCCTGCTGGAATGCCATGCAAGTCAACAATGTAATTATCACATTGCTCACTGCTGTTAGCTAATAGTTTCTCCAAAAATATTAGTCATACCAAGTTTCCTTTTGGCGACATTCATCCTTGACCCAAAATACATAAACATACCAAACAGCAAATGTCAGCTCTCACCAGTTTGTCCGTGATCGAAGTTATACCCACGCAGGCACGCACACAGAGCTTTTACTCTTTTCTGCATTACGCTACAAGGAGATGCTTTTAATTTTTACACATACAAACGGTGGCAGAAGAACGGCAACATGACAGTTAGCTAAACTGACTAAACCAATTGAACTACAAAAACACAGTAAATCAATAACATTAACAACACTGCTAAATTAACATGAACCACAATAACAACATTTAAAATCCAAAACTCCCATGGTGCATTGCAGCACAATGTCCATTGTTCACTGTTGTCAGTTAATATTAATTAATTGCTAATTTCTCCAAAAACATTATTCTTATCAATTTTCTGTTCATCCTTGATTCAAAATACATAAACATACCAAACGGCAAATATCAGCTCTCCCCAATTTCTCTGTGATCGAAGCCATCAAAGCATACAGACGTATGCATACATGCACACAGAGGCCACTTGTCTATTATAATATCTATCTATCTATCTATCTATCTATCTATCTATCTATCTATCTATCTATCTATCTATCTATCTATCTATCTATCTATCTATCTATCTATAGAGAGAGAGAGAGAGAGAGAGAATTTAAGACAGTTTAATAGATTTCACTGTGGATAGAAATTAAAAACACTGAAGCACTGACTTAAAATTATTTTGTAAATCAAGTCCATAAAATTGCATGGGTGGTTTTAAAATTATTTTCACTTAACAAAGATGTATAAGATGTATTTTAAGTCGAGATAAAACAAAGAGCTAATATAAAATGCACCGCACCTCATTCACTTTATGAGTGAGTGTATGAGTTTTATGAAAAATGATTTGTTTAAAACATGTCAAAAGCAATAGAATAGCAGTTTTAATCACTCAGTCCTTCACTGAGGAAAGGAAACATGATTTAAATATGTACACTGGTTGCACCTGATTAGAATGTGTTTAAGTAGTGCAGGCTGATTATGTACAACCAGTGTACATATTTAAATCATGTGAAGCCAACAGACTTTTTGCAGTGTTGGTGTTAACACGTGAAATGGAGTAAAACCTCACATTTGAAAATGTGGACATTTTTAAATCTGACATTTTTAAATGTTGATGACTTTATAATCAAAATAACTGGCAATATTTCACCAGCTAATAAAGGTTTTAGAGCAAGAGAAAGACATGCACGCATTTAGGCATACAGTGATTAAAGCACAGCTATGTGCATGCACACACGCGCACGCGCACAGACCAGCGCCATTAATCACCATCCCAGTCGTGACACGCGCCCGTGGTGGGCCCGCACGGGACGCCCTGAGTCATGGAAGCCAATCACGTGCACATGAATATTTCACAGGGCACACGCGCATACTCGACTGCAGCAGAAATAATAAGAAATATAAAAGGACGATGCGCGTGGTGGGTGCGCGCGGCCCTGCAGCAGCAGCAAACGGGTCCAGACAACATCAGCAGTGCACGCGCCCTCTGAGGTTTTCTGAGGCATTGACCACGTATGTGCACGCGTGCGTGTTCAGAGACTGAGAGAGGAGGGGCGGGGTGCACCTCCCAGACTCATCTTACCGTCAGTCCTCCGCGTTTCTCTCCTCCTCCTTCTCCCGCTCCTCCCGGTTCACTGCATCTCCTGCATCCCGTGTTTCCGTGCCCGCGCCTTCCCGCCGCCGCTCAGCCGCTGCATGAAAAATCAAATATTCAGCAGCCGTATGTTCGAGTCCCAGCAGGCTCCAGCAGAGAGATGAGCCGGGCGGTGCTCCTGTCGGGGCTCGGTGTCCTCCCGCGGTGCGGCTGTGCGTCACGTTGGGATCATTATTCCCACGAGTGTCATGACGCGGGATCCGGGCCTTGTAGCTCCAAAGGATGAGACGGAAAATTCACCAGAAAAACAACCACTGAGGCGCACACGCGCCGACAGACCCGTGCGCCTCTGTTGCGCGTCTGCAGGTGATCAGAGCCGGTTTGCGCTCATCCAGAATCATTCAATCAAATCCGCTGTCGCCGTGATCCCAACATCTTATCCACGTACAACCATCAGGATGGAGACACGTAGTTCGTTCTGCGATCGTGAGCGGACGCTGTCAGGAAAAATATCAGCCAAAGAAAAAAGACATCAGCCGGACGATCGGGAGAGATGATGCGGTTTCCCGCTGACGGCCTCGCCTCGCACCCGTCCCTCTGTCTGCATCCACCGGTCGGCTTGTTGCGTGTTCTGCACGCGAGAGCGCGCCTGTGCGTTTTTGGCGAATTGTGCGTACGTGTGAGCGCACAGAATAGAGAGAGAGAGAGAGAGAGAGAGAGAGGTGGTGATGAAGTTCTGTCTACGAGCAGACAGGTGTGATTTTGCAGCCTCTGAGGAAAGCCACACGCTGAAACACACCTGTGTCCACGTTGCTGCTGTATATACATTTATATTTATTCATTAAAGTAGCAAACACTATCTGAGAGTGCAGACTTGTTTTCATGTCATTTGCCATCAGTCATAAAATGTTTAAATAAAAAACACTCAACTGCTTTTTACATTCCTTGATTAATGGCAGCACGAGGCCCAGATCCTGCAGAGAGGATAGAGGGGGACAAATTAATCCTTAATTAGGAAGTGATTGTGGATCTGATGCCGTAAATGCTTGATCTATAGTCCTAGGATGAGACGAACTGGAAGAGGATGGATCACAATCAAAGAAAATCACACATTATTTCTCCATCACTTCTGCAGAATGACTTTGAAAAGCTTTGATTGCATCTTGTGTTGCCTAAAGAAGAGCCAGACATGATAAACACTCAAAACACAAGAGCCTGACAAAATCATTTTAACAGTGATGAATCACTCCTTGATTTGATATTATGTATGCTGTGTGTTGCTTGGATAAATTATTATGTACATTGCTGTGGTCTGTCACTGAAAATAGGAAAATGGATGGAATAATCTCCTGGGACTAATAAACCAAGCCGTAATGGCGAGGCTTAGCTCAGAACAATATCCTTGGCTTGACTTTATACTTGGCAGCATTAAGCGACTTTAAAGAGAGTCAATTGTAAGCTGAGGTCAGTGTTGGTGTTTTACATGACTTTTTAATGGATATTGGCATTTCCACACCAAGTTATACTGGAGCTGCTGTCTGTTAACATCAAGGCCACAGTCACTGCTTACTGACACTCACTGTATTGTGTCTACAATAGTCCTCACCCTTAGGAGGCCTATGTGTGGCATATTTATTTCATTAACTGTATTAGTTTTTCTTGGGTTCAACCAAGTTGAGTATCTCATGGTGCGCTCAGTCAGAGTGCAGCAGACGGTGACCTCCAAGCAGGAAAATAGCATGTCTGGAAATTTAAAAAAAAAGTCGTTTAATGGTATTACAAGGAGGATTCGGACAGTTAGAAGAAAAGAGTTCAGGCACAGGTCGTTACCAGGAGGCTGTCAGCTTGGAAAAGATCTCAGAATTTTTATTCAGTAATCAAGTCAAAAGTAAGTCCCTTCGGCTGCTCCCTTGTTTGCACTCAGGGTCGCCACAGCAAATCCAAGGTGGATCTGCATGTTGAATTGACACAGGTTTTACGCCAGATGCCCTTCCTGACGCAACTCCACATTACATGGAGAAATGTGGCAGGGGTGAGATTTGAACCCGGAACCTTCTGCACTGAAACCAAGCGCATTAACCACTTGGCCACCAAGTCAAAAGGGGATGTCAAAA
This sequence comes from Thalassophryne amazonica, assembly GCF_902500255.1. NCBI lineage: Eukaryota > Metazoa > Chordata > Actinopteri > Batrachoidiformes > Batrachoididae > Thalassophryne > Thalassophryne amazonica. Next base: position 43,999,082 of record NC_047117.1, read on the forward strand.
ATCCCAACTCAAAAAAATACCTAAAACACGGGTGGAAGTACAAGAAACGGCAGGCTCAATTCAAAATCAGAGAAAAATAGGCTAAGGATAAAAGAATAACAAAAAATTAAATATACACACAAACACTAAACCCAAGGACTTCACAGAGAGCACCTGAAGGGAGGAAATGACGAGCATCAGGAGAAAAGTGATGAGAAACAGCCTGCTTCTAAAGGTAAAACTCTTCATTCGTGCAAAGTGGAAAACAGGGCGCTAACACGGGTGTGGCGAGTGCTCAAAACTGAAAGAACCCCAGGACCGTGAATGCAGCGAGCGAGCAGGAAGAGAAGCAGAGGGAGAGAGGGAGTGTGACGGAGAAAATGTAAAAAAATAAAATAAACTGAAGCACAGAAGGAAAGCAAACAAAAAGGCGAAAACACGCACATGAAGCAATCGCAGGTGAAATGTGAGAGCTGAAAGGACTCTCATCCATTGTTGATCACAATTAGTGGAGGACAAACCCTTCCACTGTTCGCGAGAGGGCCATAGAGAGATGTGAGGAAGCAAACCACCAAGGTGTACCAGGAGTGCCAGAAAACAACCTTTTACCAGGAGTGTGTCAGTGCGGCGTGAGAGTGGGAATGCATGTGGTGTCTTGTACCTGACTGCATTTAAGGAATGCCTCTAGATGTTCCCGCCCCAGCTCCACTGGAAGGATAGAAGTCCCAGATCAGTGATTTATCAACAACATTGGCTACAGGTTCTCAGGAGCAGTTGTTATGACTGTGTCCGTCCCAGTCCACTAAGTACTCCAGTCAAGGGGGCAGCACGATGGATTAGTGGTCAGCACTGTTGCCTCACAGCAAGAAGGTCATGGGTTTGATTCCCACCTGTAGCCTTTCTGTGTGGAGTTTGCGTGTTCTCCCCGTGTTTGCGTGGGTCCTCTCCAGGTGCTTCGGCTTCCTCCCACATCCAAAGACAAGCAGGTTAAGTGGATTGGAAACTTTAAATTGTCCGTGCGTGTGGGTGTGAATGTGTTTGTATGCGGCCCTGTGACAGCCTGGTGTCCTGTCCAGGGTGTACCCCACCTCATGACCTATAACTGCTGTGATAGGCTCCAGCCCCCCATGACCCTCAATTGGTGTAAGTGGTTGAAAATGAGTGAGTGTAATAATAATAAGGGATTCATCCCCCCCCCCCACCAAAAAATGTACTTAAACTAAATTCTGAGAACATAAAAAGGTAAAAAACAAAACTCAACCCATAATAATACAAACTGAACATGACTGTCCTCCACACACGCACGCACGTACGCACGCGCGCGCGCACACACACACACACACACACACACACACACACACACACACACACACACACACACACACACACACACACACACACACACACACACACACACAGCTGTCCTTCTCTCTCAAAGAATGCCAAAGGGAACACTCATATATTGATGGATCAGACTACAACCCCAATTCCAATGAAGTTGGGACGTTGTGTAAAATGTAAATTAAAACAGAATACAATGATTTGCAAATCATCTTCAACCTATATTCAATTGAATACACCACAAAGACAAGATATTTAATGTTCAAACTGATAAACTTTATTGTTTTTGTGAAAATATTTGCTCATTTTGAAATGGATGCCTGCAACATGTTTCAAAAAAGCTGGGACAGTGGTATGTTTAATGCTGTGTTACATCACCTTTCCTTCTAACAACACTCAATAAGCATTTGGGAACTGAGGACACTAACTGTTGAAACTTTGTAGGTGGATTTCTTTCCCATTCTTGCTTGATGTTCGACTGTACCCGCACTCTTTTACTACGAAGTCACACTGTTGTAACACGTGCAGAATGTGTCTTGGCATTGCCTTGCTGAAATAAGCAGGGATGCCCATGAAAAAGACGTTGCTTGGATGGCAGCATGTGTTGCTCCAAAATCTGGATGTACCTTTCAGCATTGATGATGCCATCACAGATGTGTAAGTTACCCATGCCACGGGCACTAACACACCCCTATAGGTGTCTTGTCTCAAATTGTCTCACAGCAACATTAAAATAGTGTAGATTAGTGTAGAGTATTTTTTTTGTTAATAATTTATTCTATTAAGTGTTCATTTAATTCATTCAACAGATTTAATATTCAGCTTTATTATCATAAATTGAACATACAGTTGAATTTATAGTTCCATTAAAGGCATAGGTGGAGGGATTCCAAATTCATTTGCATATTTAAACTATTTTATCAAAAGTAATGCAATAGTTACTTTCCCTAGTAACTCATTACATTTATAATGCTGTAACTCAGTTACTAACTCAGTTACATTTTGGAAGAAGCAACTAGTAACTCTAATTACTTCTTATAAAGTAACTTGCCCAACACTGGGTATTAGAGTCCAAAAGGCATTACCTGATATTCATCATGTCCCAACGCGTGTGTTCAGGACTTTCTGCCACTCGTCTATTCCACTCATGTCTTCCACATCTCTCTTTGTTTAATCCTTAAAAGGTGGCATGAATTTTGGAGCTCTAATTTATGAAAGACTGTGGAACCCTATAACCAATCAAAAGCAGAGGTCATCTATCAAAGACGATATCTATTTTTAACAGTTATATCATTTAGTCCATAATAATCTGTATGTCTCAATGTTTTGTCCATTTTCTCCACAAAGAAGACATTTACTGGCCAATGACAAGAGAGATGACCCAAAGTGGTGTGTCCAAGCCCTCTTCATACTGACCAGCTTGAGCAGACAAGCCATGATGAAATGGTCTGACTGGCCAAAGGAGAGGCACCTGTCCACTGTAGTCTTGTGTTTTTTTTTTGGGGGGGGGGGGTGGGGGGGTTAGTCTCGATTGGCAGAGCTATATGGGTTCCTCTTTGGGAGATGAAGAGGACACCCACACAGGGTCCTTGGAGAAGGCAGTGGGGACAGAGGACATGTGCCAAGTGGATGACGAGGGCCATTGCCAACTCCCAGGGGTTAGCTAAAGATGTTCCATCTATTGTAAGTGGAGGTGGAGATCCAGTCTGATGGTGAGGTCTATAAGTTCATCCAGACCTGTGGCCGGTCCAGAGGAGCCAGGAGGTCCTTCACAGCCTCAGAATTCCCTCAACAAAGGTGCCACAGAGGGCATGCTCATTCCATCCACTGTCTACCACCAGGGTTCGGAACATAGTGGTGTAGAAGATGGCACATGTGGTGGCATAGGGACAGGAGATTGTGTGTGGTTGTCCTTGCTGGGAGTCCGATTTCAAAAACCCAGTGTAGGGCTGTGAGGAAGGCTTCTGCTGAGTGACAGGTAGGAGACTGCCAGTCCCACATTGAAATGCAACACTCTCATGCTTTTCCTGTAAGGTGGGTGATTATGTCGGCTACCCAAGGAACACTTAGATTGAAAGGTGGAGGGTTGGAAGGTGAAAGTCATTCGATAGAGTGTCATGAAGAAGCGAAGGGTCTTTCGGTCTCCATTATACTGCTGGACGGTGAGCAACCTGGGTTCTGGAGGGGACAGTTGTGGTGCATCATCATTGAGAAGAGGAATCAATGCAGCCTCATGAATGTCAGGTAAGCTGAGAGCTGTGCCAGTTATGGGAGCCAAATGCACTCCTGGAGGTGACGGTGGCTGGCCACTCAGCCATGATAGTTGGAAAAGAAAGGCTTCCTCCCTAGCCTGCACAGTGCTCAGTATTTTCGTTATTTTCATTATTTCTCTGACCTGCAATGTAGTGTACAACAGTCTGCGTTGCTGTATTCAGTTCAGTCAAGTTTTGTTGCTGGTAGCCCCAAAAAAACAGTGTGATTGTTCAGAGCCTGGGTGTATTGAGTGAGCATCTGTCTTAGCGTGGTATCATCCAATGGGTCAGTCATGTGGCCAGATGGTGCTGACAGAGTGCAGCTGACAGTGACCCGATGCAGGAAAATGACACAAGATTAAAAATCAACTAGAGACATTCATCACAAAATGCCCCGTGTGCAATATTATTTTCCATGCAAAGTGCAGTAATATGTACTTGTATTGGGTGGGTATTGGGTTGGAGCCTTATGTGTTTGATGTAAACTGGGATATACAATGAAAAAATTGGAGATTGGCATAATATTTATTTAGAGGATGTGACAAACACTGACTACAAAAAGTCAGTCACGGTTGCCAGATGCAACCACTGATGACCTTGAAAAGTAGGTCAAGGCCACTGGCCTTCGAACCCATGTGAAGTGCTCCTCCAAGGCATGTACCCACCAAATATGAAGTTTCTGCGAGCAATAGGTGCTGGGCTACTTTGCAGCAAAGGATTTGACAGTTGTGACCACTGGTGACCTTGACAAGTAGGTCAAGGCCACTGGCCTTCGAACCCATGCGAAGTACTCCTCCAAGACATGTACCCACCAAATATGAAGTTTTTGTGAGCAATAGGTGCCGAGCTACGTTGCGGTGAACAAATTGCGGCCGGACAGATGAGCGGACGGACGAACTGACAGAAGGACAGACGGACAACCCGGATGCTATATGCCCCGCCTCAGAGCGCAAGTGCCACGTGGGGCATAAAAAAGAAAAATTTATTACAAGGAGGTTCAGGCACAGATCAAGACCAGGAGGCTGTTCGCTAGGCAAAGGTATCCCAATTGAGGCAAAAGGGGCGTCCAAAGTCCAAGCTCAAAAAAATCCAAGAAACAGCAGGCTAAACTCAAAATCTAAGAACAAAGGCAAAGGTCAAAAAATGCACAAACACTAAATGCGAGGAATTTACAGAGAGCACCTGAATCGAGTCACTGACTACCATCTGGCAAGGAGTGATGAGCCTTCATAAGCAGGCTGCTTCTCAAGGAGCAACATTAATTTGTGCAAAGCGTAAAGCAGGGGTGCAGCGGCACTGATGCAGGTGAGGCAAACATGCAAATCTGAAAGTACCCAGGGACCATGAATGCAGCAAGTGGACAGGGGGAGAAGTGAAGGGAGAGAGGGAGTGTGACAGGAAAACCAAAAAAGAGATAAATAAACCAAAGTCGAGAGGGAAAACAAATGTTGCAGGTAAAAGGTGAGTGGAATCTCCTCCACTCCTCCATCAAGGAGGAGAGGATTGGAGTGGAAGAGAAACCCTTCATTGTTCTTGAGAGATGTGAGGAGGAGACCACTACATTGTACCTGGAGGGGTAAACATGCATGCTGGAAAATAACCTCTCACCTGGAGTGTGTGCGTGATTGATTGATCTCAAGCAAAGATGAGGCGAGGATCACCACTTTCTGAACAACTGCATGAAAAAATAGTCCAACAGTTTAAGAGCAATGTTTCTCAATGTTCAATTGCAAGGAATTTAGGGATTCCATCATTTACAGTCCATAATATATTCAGAAGATTCAGAGAATCTGGAGAACTTTCTACATATAAACGGCAAAAACCAACATTGAATGCCCGCGACCTATGATCCCTCAGGCGGTACTGCATTAAAAACCAACATCATTGTGTAAAGGATCCAACCTAGTCTCACGGCAAGTCGTAATTCAGTAGCATAACTTGCCGTTACTTACATGAATCTATTGGTTCGTGATATTGTGACGAAAAGTGCCTCACTTTCATCATGGCAGCACAAATTCATTCTAATTCATTCCGTGATGGCTGCATGAAATTAAAAGTGAACCGGGGGTGGGGGTCGGGGTGGTTATAATTACGGTTGGGGGAAGGAGTAGGGTTAGTAACAGTGAGTTAAAAAACAAAACCGTCACAAAAATTTGACTCATTTCATCACAGGAGAACAAAAAAAAAAAAAAACGTGAGCTGAAAGGATAACGCGTGGGCTCAGGAACACTTCAGAAAATCATTGTCAGTTAGCACAGTTTGTCGCTACATCTTCAAGTGCAAGTTAAAACTCTACCATGCAAAGTGAAAGCCATACATCAACATCATCCAGAATTGCTGCCGCCTTCTCTGGGCCCTTGCTCATTTGAAATGGACAGACGCAAAGTGGAAAAGTGTGCTGTGGTCTGATGAGTCCACATTTCAAATTGTTTTTGGAAATCATGGACGTCATGTCCTCTGGATGAAAGAGGAAAAAGACCATCCAGATTGTTACCAGCGCAAAGTTCAAAAGCCAGCATCTGTGATGGTATGGGGTGTGTTAGTGCCCATGGCATAGGCTACTTACACATCTGTAATGGCACCATCAGTGCTGAAATGTACATCCAGGTTTTGGAGGTTTTGGAAATATTTGCACAAAGACAATAAAGTTAATCACTTTGAACATTAAATATCTTGTCTTTGTGGTGTATTCAATTTAATATAGGTTGAAGAGGATTTGAAAATCATTGTATTCTGTTTTTATTTACATTTTACACAACGTCCCAACTTCATTGGAATTGGGGTTGTTGTGTGTGTTGGTGCGTGTTATTTGTGATATTCATGGAGCTTCGTTTTTGGCTGTCAAAAAATCTTCCACAAGTGTCACGCACCGCCCTCATTTCAACTCATGTCGTGGAGGCTGAGCGTGTTGATCCGTCTTGATAAGTGGTGATCCTTAATAGAGCATGACAGCGTTCTTCTCTGACGTGCACACAATTAAATCCTGCTGCACCACATTCCGTTTCATTGCTACAGTATGCTGAAGAAGGATAGTGACGCCAGGTCGGCTAAAAGTTTCGTTCCAATGCTCCTCGGCACGCTCCTGTAGGTGTTCCACCTGCTTCTGTGCCTGATGTTTGGGAAAACAAGTGAGACGAGAGCCACATGGAGCCAGACATCTGGATCTCTCCGTCTCCTCCTCCTTTGTGCGTCACTCCATGGCAGAGAGCCCAACTAAGCATACAATTTCAAAGTTCTTCTGCTGTGGATTTTGAGGAGCAAACTGAAGCGATCTGAACTGTTCAGCAACTGACGGGAGGATGAATATGGGTGGGTGTGTGTGTGTGTGTGTGCAGACAATTCACCTCATTCACAAGGTGACAGAACGTAACGATGCGCTGTTACACATAGTAGCATGCAACAGCGCGCAACAACATTATTCTTGACCTTGCATAATGGTTCCTGATAGTTCTCCAGCAGCACATGCCATTAATTGTAATGCATGGTCACAAGATGCAGCAGTGCCTGAGGACACCTGATGCCTCTGCCCCGAATCATCACATTCATGATCAGTGGCCAAGAATGTATACTTCATGGCATTTGTGACTTGCCATCATTATGTGTAAACGCAGCATAAAACTCTTTGTATATTGTGCCTAAAACTCTCATGAATATATTATCTAGGCTTTTTACACGCTGTTATTGTTTATTTTATTTAAACACGCAAGAATCTCAAGAGATTTCATAGTTATTTACAATGGGAATTGCCATGAGCCACGATCGCTTCCTGTTCATGTCACTGTGGGGGAAAGTGAAGTTTGCTTTCAAAACCCCCTGCTTATTGTCCTTTACAACACTGTTTGTGCTGTTTGTTCCAGAGTAATGTATATAAGATGTCTGAAATTCAGTTGCACACAGTTCCACACAGGTTGTAGGTGGCAGAGACAGAATATTTGAAACATTTGTTTTAGCAAGTTTTCAGGGTCTCATGCAGCTGTCTCTTATACTAAATATGATGAAAGGAATAAAAATTTACATTTTGGTAGTATAATGTTCATTTGCAGTGCATCATGTGGTTTCTCCATGTTGGTTTGATTGCAGCGCCTCTCTGCTGTGCAAGGGATTATGGGATATCTCAGTAGGGCGAATGGCAGATCAAAAACAGGACTCTGTTACCATCATTCATACTCACAGATTCATGCTTAAATCATGAGTATGAACAGTTTGACAAAAAGTGTGGTATTTACCAGCTTGCACTTACACTTAGACGTGTGTAAATATACACACAGCTCTTACCAGGCATATGCACAGTATCTAGTGGTAGAACAGGGAAACAAGCTTTACTGCTATCACAACATGCAACCTCTGTTGTGTGTCGTCCTGGTTCCTGCTCTCTCTCTCTCTCTTTTCCCAGGTGGCATCCCTTGTGGAGCTGATGAGCACACCTGCTTACAATCTACATGCTGTTGGGGGAAAGTGAAATGCACAGACCCACACCAGGGGGCGTAAATGAACGGTCAATAGAGAATCCAATAAATACAATTTATTGCTGCAAATGTGCACAGCAGGTCAAAATATGCTTTTAGTCTGTCAATATCAATATAACCAAAGATGACGCGTGGGCAGGTCCGATGATAGGAGACGCCTAACCAGAGAAGAGCCAGGACCCACGATGTTCCACCACCAATGGAGACCTGCAACACACCGGAGCCGCCAAGTCCTGAGTCCCCAGGTGGCCACCGCTTCCAGCTGTCAGATCCGGTACTGCTGGCAGGAAAAGAGATAGGTTACGGGGTGGGTATGTGAACACCCAGCAAACAAGTCAGCTGAAAATACAGTTCCTTTCTGGGGGAAAACCTCCACCTCCAAACACAGGAACACAGAGTACGTGCAGTGCCTTATGTATCACTTAATCAAGTCAGAAGTGAGGAGTGGAGACGCCAACTCCTCCAACTTCCACAAACTCAGCTACAAGCTGCAAGTGTACAAAAAGGTTAACGACTGCAAAAAGCTCAAATGCAAAAAACGTGTGCATACGGCACAGAACGGCTGAGTAAGTCTATCTGTGTGGTAAGCTGATAACTCGGCAGAGTTATGGTGTCTCTTCCAGGCTTTTATGGATGATGTGATGACTGATGGGTGACAGCTGTCAGCTCTGAGCTCCTGGTGGACTCCTGTGGCAACTGCGCCCTCTGGTGCCTGAAACCCGACAACAGGGAGGGCGCCCTCTGGTGGTGAGCCAGCAGTACCTCCTCTTCGGGCAGACCACACAACAGGACCCCGCCTTCAACGGGTGCCTCCTGGCGCCCGACCCGGCTTGTCGGGGTGTCGCTGGTAGAAGTCCGCCAGGAGGGCGAGATCCAAGATGAAGCTCCTCTTCACCCAGAAGTGCTCTTCTTGTCCGTAACCCTCCCAGTCCACCAGATACTGGAAACCCCGACCCCTCCAACGAACATCGAGGAGCTTTCGATGATGCGGGCAGGAGGCGGCACCGGTCCGGGGGTGCAGAGGTCCGAAGTGTGGTATGGTTTTATCTTCGACACGTGAAACACTGGATGGAGCCGCAATGAAGCGGGGAGTTTGAGCTTCACTGCAGCAGGGCTGATTACCTTCAGGATGGGGAATGGTCCAATGAAACGGTCGGTGAGTTTGGGTGAGTCCGTGTGCAGAGGAATGTTTTTTGTTGAAAGCCAAACCTCCTGCCTGGTCTGGTAAGCTGGGGCCGGGGCTCGCCTTCGATCTGCATGGTCCTTTGCCCGCGTCCGGGCTCTCAAGAGAGCAGAGTGGGCTGTCTTCCACACCCGACGGCATCTCCTGAGGTGGGCCTGGACCAAGGGGACCTCGACCTCTCCCTCCACGGCCGGAAACAATGGGGGCTGGTACCCCAAACACACTTCAAACAGGGAGAGGCCGGTCGCAGACGAGATTTGGCTGTTGTGGGCGTACTCGATCCAGGCCAGATGTTGACTCCAGGCCGTCGGGTGCGCGGAGGCAACACACCTCAAGGCCTGTTCCAGATCTTGATTAGCCCGCTCTGCTTGGCCATTGGTCTGGGGGTGGTACCCGGATGACAGGCTCGCTGTGGCCCCCAGTTCCCTACAGAAACTCCTCCAGACTTGCAAGGAGAACTGAGGACCACGATCAGAGACAATATTCGTCGGGATACCATGCAGATGCACAACGTGGTGGACCAGGAGGTCTGCAGTCTGCTGGGCCGTTGGGAGCTTCGGGAGGGCCACAAAGTGGGCCGCCTTGGAAAACCGGTCCACTATCGTCAGGATGGTGGTCATTCCCTCGGACGCAGGGAGGCCCGTGACAAAGTCCAGGACAATGTGGGACCAGGGGCGACGAGGCACTAGTAACGGCTGGAGGAGTCCTTTCTCTGGTTGATGGACAGCCTTGCCCCTGGAACAGGTGGTACAGGCCCGGACATAATCCCGGGTGTCGGCTTCGACTGATGCCCACCAGAACCGCTGCCGGACCACTGCCACGGCTCTTCACACCCCCGGATGGCAGGAGAGCTTGGAACCGTGACAGAAGTCCAATACCGCAGTCCTAGCGTCTGGTGGGACATACAGCCTATTCAGTGGTCCACCGACGGGATCCGGATGTCGTGGCAGGGCCTCCCTGACTACTTCCTCCATGTCCCATGTGAGGGTGGCGACGACAGTGGACTCCGGCAGGATGGTATCGGGTGGATCCGACAGCTTTGTTTTAACTTCGTCTTCGTGCACCCGGGACAGTGCATCAGACCTCTGGTTTTTGGTCCTGGGGCGGTAGGTGATCCTGAAGTTAAAACGTCCGAAAAACAGTGACCAACGGGCTTGCCTGGGGTTCAGACGCCTGGCGGTCTGGATGTATTCCGAGTTCCGATGGTCAGTGAGAACGATAAATGGGACCACAGTTCCCTCCAGCAAGTGTCTCCACTCCTCCAGGGCCTCTTTCACCGCCAGGAGTTCCCGATTGCCAGCGTCGTAGTTCCGTTCAGCTGGGGTTAACCTGCGGGAGAAATAGGCACATGGGTGGAGAACCTTGTCGGACTCCCTACTCCGCGACAGCACGGCTTCTATCCCTGAGTCAGAGGCTTCCACTTCAACTATGAACTGGCGGTTTGGATCAGGCTGCACCAGAACTGGTGTAGTCGAAAACCGGCGTTTCAACTCCCTAAATGCGGCTTCACACCGATCCGACCAGGTGAAGGGGACTTTTGTGGAGGTCAGGGCAGTAAGGGGACCAACAACCTGACTATAGCCCTTAATGAACCTCCTGTAGAAATTTGCGAAGCTGAGGAACTGTTGCAGCTTCCTACGGCTTGCCAGTTGGGGCCAGTCTCTCACCGCTGCGACCTTAGCCGGATCGGGTGCGACGGAGTTGGAGGAGATGATGAACCCCAGGAAGGACAAAGAAGTACGGTGGAACTCGCACTTCTTGCCCTTCACAAACAGCCGGTTCTCCAATAACCGCTGCAGGACCTGACGGACATGCTTAACATGGGTCTCAGGGTCCGGAGAGAAGATGAGGATATCGTCTAGATATACGAAGACGAATCGATGCAGGAAGTCCCGCAAGACGTCGTTAACAAGTGCTTGGAACATCACGGGGGCGTTAGTGAGGCCGAATGGCATGACCAGGTACTCAAAGTGACCTAAGGGGGTGTTAAATGCCGTCTTCCATTCGTCTCCCTTCCGGATCCGAACCAGGTGATAAGCATTACGCAGATCGAGTTTGGTGAAGATTTTAGCTCCATGCAAGGGCATAAACACTGAATCCAATAAGGGCAACCGGTATCGGTTGCGAACCGTGATCGCATTCAGCCCTCTAAAATCAATGCATGGACGGAGTCCGCCGTCCTTCTTGCCCACAAAAAAGAAACCTGCACCCAACGGGGAGGAAGAGTTCCGGATTAACCTGTCAGCTAAAGAGTCGCAGATGTAGGTCTCCATTGATTCGCGCTCAGGACATGAGAGATTGTACAGCCTGCTGAACGGATACTCAGCGCCCAGAACCAAATCAATGGCACAATCATACGGTCGGTGCGGGGGAAGCGTGAGTGCCAGATCTTTGCTGAAAACGTCAGCAAGATCATGGTACTCAGCCGGCACCGTTGTAAGATTGGGGGGGACTCGGACCTCCTCTTTAGCAGTCTCACCGGGTGGCACCGAGGATCTTAGACACTCCCGGTGGCAGGTTTCACTCCATTGAGCCACAACCCCAGACAGCCAATCGATCCGGGGATTGTGCTTCACCATCCAGGGAAAACCCAAAATAATCCTGGAGGTAGAAGGTGTTACTAAGAACACAATCGCCTCTCTGGGATTTCCAGAGACAACCAGTGTTAAGGGCTGTGTCTGGTGTGTGATTACTGGAAGGAGGGAGCCATCTAGTGCCCGTACCTTCAATGGTGAAGGAACAGCCACCAGAGGGAGCCCTACCTCCTTAGCCCATCTACTGTCCAGTAGATTTCCCTCTGACCCCGTGTCGATCAGTGCTGGGGCATTAAGGGTTAAATCCCCACAGAGGATTGTGACTGGGAGTCGTGCAGATTTAAGTGGTGTTCCCGCGTGTGAATTATGGCTCACCCTTAGCCCAGTCTCTAAGGGCGAGCGTTTGGCGTTTAACAGCTTGGGGCAGTTTTTCTGCATGTGTTCACTCGAGCCGCAGTAAAAACACTCTCCACGGGCCAGCCTCCTTTGTCTGTTATCAGATCTCATTTTAGCCCTGCTCGTGTCCATAGCTTCGTCAGCAGGGGGAGCTGTCATCATGCGGAGTGCCCTGGCTTTGGACGGCGCTGCTTCGGACCTGGAAGGGAGAGGGACGGCGCGTGCCCGGCCACGTCCTTCGTCTCACTCCCGTCGATGTTCCTCTAATCGATTGTCTAACCGTATAACCAGGTCGATAAGCCCATCTAAATCCCGCAGCTGATCCTTGGTCACCAGGTGCTCCTTAAGGGCCGGAGATAGCCCGTTTATAAAGGGGCGCAGAACGCTAATGTATTCCAGCCGGCTCTCGCTGCCGCAACGCGGAAGTCGACTGCATACGCAGCGGTGCTACCTCACCCCTGTCGGATTGACAGTAGCACATTTGAAGCAGTTTCGCCTCAGTTGGGATGATCAAACATCTGTCTGAACTCCAGAATAAACCCAGTGTATGTAGCTAGGAGCCGTGAATTCTGTTCCCAGAGCGCCGTAGCCCAGGCACGTGCCTCGCCTCGAAGCACATTTATGACATAAGCCACCCGGCTCTGGCCTGACGCGTACATCACTGGGTGTTGTGCAAAGACGAGTGAGCACTGCATTAAGAAGTCCGCGCACGTCTCGACACAACCCCCGTACGGTTCCGGGTGGCTAAGTATGCTTCAGGGGATGGGGGGGGTCCGTTGAACGACCACTGGAAGGTCTCTGTTCTGCGACAGGTCCGCAGGAGGAGGAGCTGCAGCCGCGCCCTGTCCGCGCGCTTCCACCTGAACGGTAAGAGCCACCATCCTACAATTAAGCAGTATATATAGATTCCCCATTTACATTACAGTTTGTTCATGTAAATGGGGAATCTTCTTCACAGACTAAAGTTAATTATGGAGTTCCACAAGGTTCTGTGCTAGGACCAATTTTATTCACTTTATACATGCTTCCCTTAGGCAGTATTATTAGACGGTATTGCTTAAATTTTCATTGTTACGCAGATGATACCCAGCTTTATCTATCCATGAAGCCAGAGGACACACACCAATTAGCTAAACTGCAGGATTGTCTTACAGACATAAAGACATGGATGACCTCTAATTTCCTGCTTTTAAACTCAGATAAAACTGAAGTTATTGTACTTGGCCCCACAAATCTTAGAAACATGGTGTCTAACCAGATCCTTACTCTGGATGGCATTACCCTGACCTCTAGTAATACTGTGAGAAATCTTGGAGTCATTTTTGATCAGGATATGTCATTCAAAGCGCATATTAAACAAATATGTAGGACTGCTTTTTTGCATTTACGCAATATCTCTAAAATCAGAAAGGTCTTGTCTCAGAGTGATGCTGAAAAACTAATTCATGCATTTATTTCCTCTAGGCTGGACTATTGTAATTCATTATTATCAGGTTGTCCTAAAAGTTCCCTAAAAAGCCTTCAGTTAATTCAAAATGCTGCAGCTAGAGTACTGACGGGGACTAGCAGGAGAGAGCATATCTCACCCATATTGGCCTCTCTTCATTGGCTTCCTGTTAATTCTAGAATAGAATTTAAAATTCTTCTTCTTACTTATAAGGTTTTGAATAATCAAGTCCCTTCTTATCTTAGGGACCTCGTAGTACCATATCACCCCATTAGAGCGCTAATGGGGACAGACACCCTCTCTACTGTTTGTTGTGATTTGGCGCTATATAAAAAAAAAATTGATTGATTGATTGATATTCTGCTCGGTCACTAAATCCAGCCGAGCAGTGCGGGTGGTTAGAATCTGCTGCAACTCACCCAACATGCCTCCTGCTGGAGCCTGCGCACCTTGCATCTCCATTGGTTGTTCAACCGGTGGTATGTGCCCCTCAGAATCCATGACGTGGCCGAGTTATCCTGTTGGGGGAAAGTGAAATACACCGACCCACACCAGGGGGCATAAATGAATGGCCAATAGAGAATCCCATAAATACAATTTATTGCTGCTATTGTGCACAACAGGTCAAAATATGCTTTTAGTCTGTCAATATCAATATAACCAAAGATGACGCGTGGGCAGGCCCGAGGATAGGAGACGCCTAACCAGAGAAGAGCCGGGGCCCACGATGTTCCACCGCCAACGGAGACCTGCAACACACCGGAGCCACCAAGTCCTGAGTCCCCAGGTGGCCACCGCTTCCAGCTGCTGGCAGGAAAAGAGACAGGTTACGGGGTGGGTGTGTGAACACCCAGCAAACAAGTCAGCTGAAAATACAGTTCCTTTCTGGGGGAAAACCTCCACCTCCAAACACAGGAACACAGAGTACGTGCAGTGCCTTATGTATCACTTAAGTCAGAAGTGAGGAGTGGAGACGCCAACTCCTCCAACTTCCACAAACTCAGCTACAAGCTGCAAGTGTACAAAAAGGTTAACGACTGCAAAAAGCTCAGATGCAAAAAACGTGTGCGTACGGCACAGAACGGCTGAGTAAGTCTACCTGTGTGGTAAGCTGATAACTCGGCAGAGTTATGGTGTCTCTTCCAGGCTTTTATGGATGATGTGATATGGATGACGTGGATCATGATCATCATCATATGTGATATGATGATATGGATGATGACTGATGGGTGACAGCTGTCAGCTCCGAGCTCCTGGTGGACTCCTGCAGCAACTGCGCCCTCTGGTGCCTGAAACCCGACAACAGGCAGGGCACCTTCTGGTGGTGACCCAGCAGTACCTCCTCTTCGAGCGGCCCACACAACACATGCCTCCATATAAGCCCTGGTTCTTCAGCTCATCGGTGCCAGAGACTCAGTGTTCACAACCTGGTACCTGGCCTCTCAATTTCCGTATTGAGCCTATCTGTCTGCGTTCCGCCGCAGTGTACTTTGACTAGCTGTTTTCTGTATTCTACACTTCTCTAGCCATCAGTAGTTTTGGTTTAAGTGATTGTAGCAGCCCTCTCATTGCCTTCTCTTCCTTCACAGTGACCTCATCCTCCAACAGCTCCCCAGGGGGCCACCTAGACCACGGACCACTCTGCTCCCCATCTTGGACTACCACCTGTGCTACATGGGCTGTGACCACCTGAGTCCACCACAATGCGGGCCAGGTTTCCACTCTGCCTGCCTCCAAAACTGTATTCACTATTTATGCAGCAGTAGTTTCTATGACTCCTTCCTGGTTCATTAAATATTATTGTTTTTTCATTCAGTCTCCCTGCTTTGGGGTCCAAGCCTGGTTTTGGGGTCAGATTCATAACAGAAGTCTCTGGCCAACATCATGGACTTTGCAGGGTCAGACCAACTCCAACAAGCCCAGGGAGCCTTCCTGGGTCAGCAACAACAACAACTTTCCGCACTATCTGATCTGGTCCAGGACCTCACCGGACAGGTTTCACACACACACATCGCATTGTCCTCTCTTACAACTAAAGTAGACAAACTCACCTTAGTTTCACCCCCAGCCCAGGATTCCACTCAGGTTCAGCTTTTGCAGGCCTCCACGTCTCCCAATCCAGTCCCAGAACCATTTATCTGTCACCCAGAACCATATGCTGGTGATGTAAACACATGTTCTTCTTTTCTCATGCAGTTTTCCTTTGTTTTCTCCCAGCGTCCGTCACAATATTCCACAGATCACAGTAAGGTCTACTACATCATAAACTTGCTCCGGGGGGGAGGCTCTCTAGTGGGCTACCGCCCTCTGGAGCACAAGTTCACCTTTGCGTCACTCATTTTCTTGCTTTTCCAAAGAGTTTCGGTTGGTTTTCGATCACCCTCAATGCAGCCATTCCTTGTCCCAGCAGTTGTTGTTGTCCCTGAGGCAGGAACAGTGGAGCGCTGTGGAGTATGCAGTCGACTTCCGTGTTCTCGCTGCGGAGGTCGGCTGGGACTCGGCGGACCTGCAAACTGTTTTTGTTAATGGGTTGTCGGAGGCTTTAAAGGACGAACTGGCGGTTCGTGATGAACAGGAATCGCGGGACGACCTAATTACTTTAGCAATCCGTATCAACAACTGGTTGAGGGAGCATCGGCAAGAGAGAGGTCGGAAGGCTGACCGTAGTACTGCCGCTCGGATCCCTCCGCGGTCTGGGCCGGGCCCATCTTTCCCGAGCTCCACTGCTGTGTCCATCCCCAGACCTCCAGCTACCCCTGCTGACGAGCCCATGCAATTAGGCAGAGCCAAATTATCACCACAGGAGCGCCAGCAGAGACTGGATGCTGGGGAATGTTTATATTGTGCTGCAACAGGTCACATCAGTAGTTCTTGTCCCGTGCAGCCAAAAACCAACGCTCATCCTCCGGGTTAAGGATGAGCCAGATCACATTCACGGGAGTTCAATCCAGATGCACCCGAATCCCGGGCACTCTTTTGTTTAATGACTGTTAATTATCTATTCCTGCACTAATTGACACACGGGCTGAAGGGAATTTTTGGTTGTAGGTTGTAGTTAATTCTTGCATCCCGGTGGAGGCACTTGACACGCCCCTCTCAGTTTATGCTTTAGACAGCACTCCCCTTCCTGCCATAGCACACAAAATGATACCAATCACTCTCGTGGTATCTGGGAACCACCGGGAACCAATCCAATTTTTGGTGTTTTCTTCCACGTCCCCTTTAGTGCTGGGTCATCCTTGGGTGGTAAAACACAATCCCCGGATTGATTGGCCGACCAGAACTATTACAAAGTGGAGCGAGGCCTGCCACCGTGAGTGGCTTTGATCCTGTATTCCGCCCAGTGCTGTAGGCAAGGAGGAGGTCACTTCACCTCCTGACCTGTCTTTGGTCCCCAGAGTATGACGATCTGGCCGAGGTGTCCAGCAAGGATCGTGCTCTGTCACTTCCCCCGCACCGTCCTTATGATTGTGCCATAGACTTGGTTCCTGGCGCAAAGTATCCAGTTAGTAGACTCTTCAATCTGTCGCGCCCGGAACGTGAGGCTATGGAGACCTACATCCAGGACTCCTTGTCTGCTGGGCTGATACGTCACTCGTCGTCTCCACTGGGGGCAGGCTTCTTCTTTGTCGGGAAGAAGGATGGAACCCTGCGCCCCTGCATTGATTTCCGGGGGCTGAATGCTATTACAGTCCGCAACCAGTACCCACTCCCCCTACTAGATTCCGCATTCAGCCCCCTGCAGGGGACCTCGATTTTTTCCAAATTAGACCTCAGAAATGCCTATCACCTGGTTCGGATTAGGGAGGGTGATGAGTGGAAGACTGTCTTCAACACTCCTGTCGGCCATTTTGAATATCTGGTCATGCCTTTCGGTCTCACGAACGCTCCTGCCACCTTCCAAGCACTGATAAATGATGTACTTTGGGATTTCCTCAACCAGTTTGTTTTCGTCTATCTAGACAATATCCTTATCTTCTCCTCATCTCTCCATGAACATATCAGACACGTGCGTCTAGTACTTCAGCAGTTGTTGGAGAACCGGTTGTTTGTGAAGGCTCAAAAATGTGAGTTCCATCAGTCCACCATTTCCTTCCTTGGTTTCATCATCTCTCCTAACTCAGTCAAGCCGGATCCCAGCAAAGTCTCCGCTGTAACTTAGTGGCCAGTCCCGACCTCCAGAAAACAGTTTCTTGGGTTTGCCAATTTCTATCGTAGGTTCATTCGCAACTTCAGTCTTGTCGCCTCACCTCTCACAGCTCTCACTTCCCCTAAGGTTCCGTTTCAGTGGTCTGCCTCAGCGGACAAAGCCTTCTGTAACCTCAAACACCGTGGCTCCCCATATTGGACTGCCACCTGTGCTATGTGGGCTGTGACCACCTGAGTCCACCACAACGCGGGCCAAGTTTCCACTCTGCCTGCCTCCATAACTGTATTCACTATTTATGCAGCAGTAGTTCTGTGACTCCTTCCTGGTTCATTAAATATTATTGTTTTTTCATTCAGTCTCCCTGCTTTGGGGTCCAAGGCTGGTTTTCGGGTCAGAATCATAACAACCTCATCCACGTATGTTGTTCTTTTCCTGGAATTAATCTTCTTTTGGCTGCGCCTGTTAGTAGAGACTTGAAACACCTACAGACACCCAATCAATGGATTACACCTGTAGTACACCTTGCCGGTATTGCAGATGTAAAACCTCTATAATCACTCTAAAGTCAGTTTTAAGCAGAAACGAGGCAGTTTTAAGTAGAAACAAACTGATAATCGGCGAGTCTGACGCTCTGAAATAACGTAGGTGCAGCAGCAACACGTCAGACTCAGATGCGCTGCTGTGGCGTTCTGATCACTCCCCCATCTTTTATTATGAAATAATGCTGATTTTATGTGGAAATGATTTTTGTACAAAAGCTTCAGATATCTGTCACTGAGAAAGATGATGACTGGAGTGCAGTTTTAAGCAGAAACGATAATCTGCTGATGCTCAGAAATGACACATGCAAAGTGAAGGCAGGGTGGACCGTTTTTTGGGGGGGGGTGTTTGGTCGGTGACATCGGGACCTCTTAGATCGTGTGGCCACTGGACATTACATTTTTGGGGAGGTGATGGTCTAGTGGTTAAGCTGTTGGGCTTGAGACCAGAAGATCCTTGGTTCAAATCGCAGCCTAACCGGAAAATCACTAAGGGCCCATGGGCAAAGTCCTTAATCCCCTAGTTGCTCCTGGTGTGTAGTTAGCGCCTTGTGTGACAGCACCCTGAGATCAGGGTGAATGTGAAGCATTACTGTAAAGCGCTTTGAGCGTCTGATGCAGATGGAAAAGCACTATATACAGTGAGGAAAATAAGTATTTGAACACCCTACGATTTTGCAAGTTCTCCCACTTAGAAATCATGGAGGGGTCTGAAATTTTCATCTTAGGTGCATGTCCACTGTGAGAGACATAATCTAAAAAAAAAAAAAAAAACAACCGGAAATCACAATGTATGATTTTTTTAATAATTTATTTGTATGTTACTGCTGCAAATAAGTATTTGAACACCAGTGAAAATCAATGTTAATATTTGGTACAGTAGCCTTTGTTTGCAATTACAGAGGTCAAACATTTCCTGTAGTTTTTCACTAAGTTTGCACACACTGCAGCAGGGATTTTGGTCCACTCCTCTATACAGATCTTCTCCATATCTGGCCAGGCCACTCCAGGACCTTGAAATGCTTCTTACGGAGCCTCTCCTTAGTTGCCTTGGCTGTGTGCGGTCATTGTCATGCTGGAAGACCCAGCCATGACCTATCTTCAATGCTGTTACTGAGGGAAGGAGGTTGTTTGTCAAAATCTCGCAATACATGACCCTATCCATCCTCCCTTCAATACGGTGCAGTCATCTTGTCCCCTTTGCAGAAGAGCACCCCCAGAGTATGATGTTTCCACCCCCAATGCTTCACGGTTGGGATGGTTTTCTTGGGGTTGTTCTCATCCTCTAAACATGGTAAGTGGAGTTGATTGCAAAAAGCTATATTCTGGTCTCATCTGACCACATGACCTTCTTCCCTGCCTCCTCTGGATCATCCAGATGGTCACCAGATGGGAACTTCAAATGGGCCTGGACATGTGCTGGTTTGATCAGGGGGACCTTGCTGCCCTGCAGGATTATAAACCATGACAGCATCTGTATAATAAAATGTTATTGTGTTGTTTTGCCCCTGTCTTAAAGTAACCCTAATAATGTACTTGTTATTATTACACTGATTGCACAACTTTGTTTTTGTAGCCACTAACGACTGGGAGTGAAGCATGCTGGGGTCATTCTGAACTGGGAGTGAAGAGCTGGGGTTATTATGTTTTTGCAAAAGGAAATACCTTTTTGATGCCTGTTGATTAAAGGAATTATGTGCGCCAGGGAGTTTGAAATGGCCACTCACCCTCCCTTTGCGCACACACTAGAAAAGAGGGGGCAGAGCCATGCTCCGACAGAGTCTGCTGCGGGTTTACGTACGAACGCCCAGCCGGTTGACAGGCGCACTCTGCCGAAGGTTTTGGCTCTCCACCTTAAAGGCGTCACGGTAAGAGAGAAAAATGCGCTGCAACCACTTGTGTTTGATGTAACTGCTTTTGTGGGGAATAAATATACACCTTTTTGTTCTAGCAAAATGCAGTCTGTGTGATCATTTCTATGTGCCGATCTGACCGAACCTTGTTTCAAAACATTTTTGGCGTTGTCAGCAGGATACGGTTGCGCTCAGACTACACACAGAAATGTCTTGTTTTAGTAGAAAGGGAAAGAAGGATGCCGAGGAGGCATCTCAACAGGAAGAAGTGGTCCCGGGGTGGGATGGGATCACTTTTAAGGAAATAGGCCAGCTTCTACGGCGACGCGGGGGACGCCCTGGGCCGTGGACTGGAGCGATTCCCACCGCAACGCCACCGGTTTTATGTGAGATGTTAAAACGGGTGGAGGTTAAAGAGAAAGCTCCGTTGGGAGGTATTCATGAAATGATGTGGATTTGTGCGGAAGCTTGGAAAGAGCGAGTTTTAATGTTAGATACGGTTCGCTCATCAGAATGCGCTAAGTCACAAAAAGTGACAAAATTAGAACAACAGCTAAAACAGTTGGAGGGACAGTTAAAGGAGTTTGTATGGGGGGAGGAACAACAATGCTCATTTGACATGGCAAAAGAAGCCATACAACAAGCTGTGTCTTTAGGGAAAATGCAATCAGGACCAGTAGAACTTCAAGTGTCTGCTTTAAATGACTATGCTAATTGGAGTCTATGGCAGAAACAAAATAAGATACGCAAACCTTTAGGATTCTGGTCGAGGAAACTCCCAGATGCGGGTACGCGTTATACTCCCTTTGAGAAACAACTTTTAGCATGTTATTGGGCTCTAATTGAAACTGAATCACAAACAGTAGGACATGAGGTAATGATGAGAACTCAGATACCTATTCTCTCATGGGTAATGAGTAATCCTACCACACACCGAATAGGAACAGCTCAGGAAGCTAGTGTAATAAGATGGAAATGGTATGTGTCAGAACGAGTGAAACCAGGTGAGAAGGGGGTTTCGTTGCTACATGAACAAGTAGCTGATGCTCCTGAGAAAGATGAGGTGCCTTTTGAAGTTCAACCATTAGAGGAATCTCCTGTGAAAGCGGGAAAAAGATGGGATGATTTGTCAGATGATGAGAGAAGTCGAGCATGGTTTACGGATGGTTCTTGTCAATATCAAGCAGGAAAAAGGCGATGGAAAGCAGGAGCTTTCAACCCACAATTAGGTCAATCTTTAGAAGAATTAGGAGAAGGAAAAAGAAGTCAGTGCGCGGAGTTGAAGGCTGTGCATATGGTGATCATGCAAGTAGGAGAAAAAGGAGTTAAGCCGAGTGCCCCTCCCATTGAGGAGGAAGAGGAGGAGGATTCCGATGACGACATGGTGCACATAGCTGCTACGCGTAAGGTCAAGAAAGATAGAAAGAAAGGAAAGAATAAGGGAAGGCGTTCCCGGAGTCTTGATTGTTATGATGAGGATTAGGAAAATGGTCAAGCTCTTGTGGCCCGCCGAGATTTAACACAATGGTCCACAAGTGATATTAGGCCCTATGTTCGATTGGAAATTTATTGGATTAAATCAGTTCAAGTTACTTCGGCTTTAGTGGACACAGGAGCGGAGGCCTCATTAATTCATGGCAATCCAGAAAAAACTCAGGGACCAGCTCAGACCAGTACAGGTTCAAACTGATAATGGTACTCATTTTACGGGGAATAAAGTAAAAGAGTGGGCCAAAGAACATCATGTTGAATGGATTTATCATATTCCCTATTACCCGCAAGCGGCGGGACTAGTAGAACGAATGAATGGGCTCCTTAAAGAGACCCTATTGAAGCTGTCAAAAGATCGCACTATGCGACAATGGAAACAGGACTTGACTACTGCAGTGGATCAGTTAAACAATCGACCTATAGGGTCCGGATCCACACCATTGATAAGGATGATTTCAGGAGAAATGATAGAGCATACTACTGACAGCATCAAAATGTGGAAAATTGATCCACAAGCGGAATTACCTGTCAGAGCAACTCCAGGCTCAGCAGGATTAGATTTAAGGACATTGACAACCGTTACATTGGTACCTGACCAAATTCAAGTGGTAAAAACAGGGCTAGGCCTACAGTGCTCAAAGGGCACATATGGACATGTCCTGCCACGAAGTGGCCTGTCACTCAAAGGGCTGACTATTCAAGCCGGAGTGATAGATGCAGATTACCAAGGCGAGATTGGAGTGGTTTGTAGTTTGTTTGGAGAACAACCTATGATATTGAACAAAGGAGATAAAATTGCTCAATTGGTAATCAAGCCTTGTGAAATGGGAATGGTACAGGAAATACCAAAACCTGTAGTGATAACTACAAGAGGAACACAAGGTTTTGGTTCCTCAGATCAAGCAGGTGCCAAAGTTTGGGTTAAACAACCTAACGGACCGCCTAAAGCGGCAGAAATTATAGCTCAAGGGAATGATGCAACTGTTAGTATACTCTATCAAGGTGAAGAAAAATGGGTAAATGTGCCTGTATCAAAGTGTTATGTAAGAGAAGACTAATCGTTGTCATTCTACCCGTAGTTACACTTGTGTTGTCTAGGCTTGATGCCCTGGTGGGAGTTGCTGATCGGGCGATCAAGAACCACAGGAGGTGGGCATCGTCATGGCAACCAGTGGAAGCCCCGGGATTGGAGGTGTCGGCTGCTGGGTCATACTCCTCCTTGTAGGTGGTGCCATGGTCCCCTGTTGCTGGGGAATGACAGAAGGACATCAACTGGTGGTTGCTGATCAAGTGGTGACTCTTTCATGGAAAAACAGCACCCAAAGCAGGACCCAAGACAATTTTACTTGTGCAGCTAATGAACAATGTTCATTTGGAAATTTGACTAGTGATTGTACTATCTACAAATGTAGACAATGTTATAAGAATTACAATATACCAGTGATAGGTAAAGGGTGTCAACTGATTATATCATATGCATACTGAATGAAACGACTGTCACTTGTGGAAATTCACCAAACAGTACACAATGGAATATAACAGCAGAGTCAGTACTATGGATAGCTAATGGCACGGCCATAGCAAATAGAACACTTTGGGGATACCCAATTTGGGTACTACCAAAAGAGGCTAAGGCAACACAAACCCAGGCTGCACCTTTAATTGATACCTGCACCTATTTGGCACAAGCAACAGTGAAGACAAAGGTATATTGGCAAGTTACCTTTCCAAAAATTCCAATTTGCAGAAGACGTCGAAGGGCGTGGTATGACACTCTATTAGGAGGAACAGGAACTGTCTTAGGAGTATCAAACACAGTTGATAATGAAGTGACCAGAACAATGTTATCAAACACAGGGAAATATGGTTCTCAAGTAATCCATCAGCCTTAGTAGGGCAAGTACAAAATACTAATTTGTGGCAAATGAATTTCAAATGGCAATTGGCATTATGGAATGAAACATTTAATGTCTTCCAAAATTTATCTCATATGGGAAATTGGACAGCATGTGCTATACAAACTCTTCATGCTGAAGCTCAAAGAGAAAGATTTCAGCGTATAGTTACCACAGGGAACTATCATGATTGGAAACGGATTTGGAATATAACTGATACCTTATGGTTAAAGTTACATCCAGAATTTACACAGTGTAATAAACAGTATGTACTGGACACTGGACCCAGTACAATGTGACACAACCAAAGGTTGTTTGTAAATATCAAGTGTTACCGGTAATTACGACTAATGGCTATTGGTTCTTGCATATGGATGGAGAGTGGTTAGAACCAAAAACTAATACGACTTTTGATACCAAAATGTGTGATACCACAGATAAAGGTATGGCCTGTGTGCTGCAAATGGGATATGCCAATCCATGTCTAACCGACTCAGAGGTTGTACTTTGTGATTGGACCAGGGAAACACCAAGAGAAATGTTGTGGCAAATTGGCCCACATGCTCTGTGTGTTGCAACAATGAGAAACAATTCACAAGTACCTTCGGTTCCGTATACTGGCTGCCTGAACAATGTGCACTTATGGCATTGGGGAAACCGGACGTATCGTTTGACTAATTATTCTGTATCGAGTCGGCTGACTTCGGTACAATGGGATGTATTGCATTCCCCATGGAGTCTTTCCCTGGAGCGTTTCAAATGCGCATTGGAACAATCTACGGAAATTCAGCAATTAATAGAGTCACATACGTCCAACATCTCCAGTCTCATGGTGTCTACATTGATAGCTAGCGAACGGGTAAAACGTGGCAAAATTAGTACAGCAAGCATCAGCACATCATTGGTGGGATATCTTTTCAGGGATGTCTGTCACTGCCAGGAGTACCTTAGTGCCACCTTTGACAATATTAATTATAGCAATATGTGTGATGACTTTTTGTAACATTTTTACATGTATCTATGTTATACGTTTAAGGCAAGAGGTGGAAGGGGTAATATTTCAACGAATGAGATGAAATTAACTTTGTTAATTCATGATCCTTTTGGAGTGCAACGAATGCAATGAAATTGACACTGTTAATTCATGTTCCTTTTGGAGTAAACCAATATAATGTCACATTAGACCCCACAACATCGGGTTTTGTATATGAATGTATTGTCTGGAATGATTTAAATCAACATTATGATATTCAACAATTTAATTGTGAAAACATGGAAGAAATGTGGGAAATGTTATGGCAAGATATAATCAATGCTCATGGATGGAATTCACATTTACCTACTTCCATACAAAGTTACATAAATTGATTGGTGCAAAACACCAAGAGTGGAAATGTATAATAAAATGTTATTGTGTTGTTTTGCCCCTGTCTTAAAGTAACCCTAATGATGTACTTGTTATTATTACACTGATTGCACAACTTTGTTTTTGTAGCCACTAACGACGGGGAGTGAAGCATGCTGGGGTCATTCTGAACTGGGAGTGAAGAGCTGGGGTTATTATGTTTTTGCAAAAGGAAATACCTTTTTGATGCCTGTTGATTAAAGGAATTATGTGCGCCAGGGAGTTTGAAATGGCCACTCACCCTCCCTTTGCGCACACACTAGAAAAGAGGGGGCAGAGCCATGTTCCGACAGAGTCTGCTGCGGGTTTACGTACGAACGCCCAGCCGGTTGACAGGCGCACTCTGCCGAAGGTGTTGGCTCTCCACCTTAAAGGCGTCACGGTAAGAGAGAAAAATGAGCTGCAGCCACTTGTGTTTGATGTAACTGCTTTTGTGGGGAATAAATATACGCCTTTTTGTTCTAGCAAAATGCAGTCTGTGTGATCATTCTGTGTGCCGATCTGACCGAACCTTGTTTCAAAACAGCATCATGTGTTACTAATGTAATCTTTGTGACTGTGGTCCCAGCCCTCTTCAGGTCATTGACCACGTCCTCCTGTGTAGTTCTGAGCTTTCTCAGACTCATCCTTACCCTACAAAGTGAGATCTTGCATGGAATCCCAGACCGAGGGAGATTGACAGTCATCTTGTGTTTCTTCCACTTTCTAATAAATATTTATAACAGTTGTTGTCTTCTACCAACCTGCTTGCCTGTTGTCTTGTACTCCATCTCAGCCTTGTGCAGGTCTACAGTTTTGTCCCTGGTGTTCTTAGACAGTTCTTTGGTCTTAGCTATGATGGACAGGTTGTCTTTAGTTTTTCATTTATGTTTGATGTCTTTTTAGTAGAATGCAATGGGCCCCAAACCTGGGGTCTAAAGTTGCACCCTAGGCTCTATAGTTATCCTAACCAGATCTGGCATTGTATCCGAGGGCTCTCTTCAAGATGGTGATCGTTCCCTTAATTGCAGACAACTGCACCTCATGTGCACTTGGGTGACCGGGGATTGCCTCAAGGTATTTCTTCAGGTTCTTCTTCATCAGGGCTGTTGCTCCCACCACAACTGGGATGATATTGATGTCTTTCAATGACCATGTTGTTCGTAGGTCATTTTTCAGGTCTTGGTATTTCGAGATCTTTCCCCTTTCCGCTCGATTCAGGCCGTAGTCATTGGAGACTGTCACATCGATGATTTTGGCTGTTTTCTCTTGCTTGTTCCAGATGACAATATCAGGTTTGATTGCACCTCCTTCAATGTGTCTTCCTGCTGGGATCTCTTTGTCGTAGAAGACGGTTACTTTTCCGTTGGATGAGACTGGTGCTTGCTCGTGCTCCCAGACATGTTCTTTGACTTCCATCTCCAGTTCCTTGCAGACCTTCCAGTGGAGATATTGACAGATCTTGTTGTGTCTGGATGTATAATGCCCATCTGCCATGAGGATCTGGCATGCTGAAGTTAGATGGTTTACACTCTCAACAGCTGTATGACAGAATCGGCATTTATCATTCTGTGAGATCCCTGTCATTTTTTTGAAGCCATTTGTTAGAGGTCCCTGATCTTGTGCTCCAATCAGAATTCTTTCTCCATCAAAACCAAGTTTTCCATTTTCCATTTTTAGCCACTGCATTGATCCAACTTTGTCAATGTATTCCTTTTCGAGTTCTTCTTGGAAACGTCTGGCTCTTTTGTGCTGTTTCCATCTTTCCACTCGATGTTTTCCTTCTCTTTTGCTGTATTGGTCTCTGGTCTGTCTTGCAAGTTTTGTTGCAGGCATGAGAATGTTGCTTTTTCTCTCTTGTAGAAGTTCTCCGCCAAAGTTTTTTTGCCAGTTTAGTGATTGAGGTCTGTTCGGTTAAGGCCTCGTGGTGTTGTGCGACACTTTTTATGATTTCTTCTTCAGAGCTCTTTAAGTACTGTCCAATACTTATTATCGATGCTCTGTAGGCCTGGTTGATTTCAGTGAGACCCATACCGCCTTCTCTGCGAGGGAGATATATTCTGTCCATGCACTGATTTCTGTATGTGACTTTGTGGAAGGTGAGCATCTTCTTGGTTTTTGTGTCCAACTTATTAAGCTCACATTGTGGCCAGTCCACTATGCCAAACCCATAGGTCACCACTGGTATTGCAAACTGGTTTATGGCTGTGATCTTGTTTTTTGGTGTCAACTGTGTTTTGCAGATCTTTTTTAAGCGGTTTAGGTATTTTTGTGTTGCTTTTGTTCTCATTTTCTTGTGCTCAATTGTATTATGTTGTTCGATTCCCAAGTATTTGTATGTGGAGTCTACGGCCAGATCTTCAAAGTAGCTCCCTTCATCCACTTGTATGTTTTCGGTTTTTGTCTTTTTACCTTTTGTCATTGTGCATTTTGAGCATTTATCCAGTCCAAATTCCATGCCAATGTCTCTTGAGAACTTATGGACAGTTTTCACGAGGTGACTGAGTCCCTTTTTTGTGTTGGCATAGAGTTTCAAATCATCCATGAACAGCAGATGGTTCACAAGCTTTTTTTTGTTGTTGTTTTTTTCCTGCTTCTGTTTAAGTTATATCTGATGTCATGCTCCTTCAGGGTTTTGCTGAGCGGGTCCATGATTCAGCAGAATAAGAGAGGCGAAAGGCTGTCTCCCTGAAATATCCCTCTCTGAACTCGTATGTCTGGGATTGTTATTTGTCCCTCTGTGTGGTTGAGGGTGATGGTGGTGTTCCACTTGTTCATTTGTGCTCTCAGGAAAGATCTTATTTCCTCATTGATGTTGTAGAGTTCTAAGCACCTCATGATCCAGGAGTGTGGTACACTGTCAAATGCCTTTTTGTAGTCAATCCAAGCCATGCTGAGGTTCCTTTTCCTTTTTTTGCAATCCTCCAGGATAACTTTGTCTGTCAGTAACTGGTCTTTAGCTTCTAATCTTCTTCTGGAACATCCTTTCTGTTCATTTTCCAGGTAGCCACCAGTGTCAAGATGTTCATAAATGGCATCAGCTATGATTCTTGTCAGCCATTTGTACGTTGTTGTTAGGCAGCAGATGGGTCTGTACTTGTTGGGAAGCTGTGTTTCCTTGGTCTTTGGAATTAGGCTTGTGTTCCCTGCCGTTAGCCAGTCTGGTGTGTCCTCTTCTCCGTTTAATATTTTTGTGAAAGTCACAGCATAATGTTGGTGTAATGCTGTCAGTCTTTTCAGCCAAAAATTTGGGATTTTGTCGATGCCAGGTGCCTTGAAGTTACTGTATTCACTCATTTTCTTTCTGATGTCCTCTTCAGTGATTACAATTGCTGGCATTTGTTGTTTGTCTTTGTTTTTCTGTTTTATTTTTTCAATCCACTCAGCCTCTTGGTGTTGTTTTGGGTCTTCAAAGAGTGGTCTCCAGAATTTTTCAATTTCCTCTCTCTCAGGTGGCTGTTGTACTTCTATTGTGTTGTTTGCCAGCTTTCTGTACACTAGTCTGGAGTTTTTTGCAAATAGTTTGTTTATCTGTTTGCTTGTATTTTCTTGTCTTGTTCCTAATTTGTGCTGTGAAAGCTTTTACTAAGGCTTGATGTTTAGACAGCCTTCCACCTAGCTCTTTGTCTTCAACATTTTATTTTAATGCGATTTACTTTTTTAAGAAGATTCTTTTTGTGGTTTTTGTTTCCCAAAAATGTGGCCATTTGGGAGATCTCTGCTCTTAGGCGGCTGATTTTTTGTTGTAATTTCTTTTTCCATCGTGGCATGGTATTCTTTTTCTTATTTGTGGTTCCGTTTCTCTCCAAATCTTGTGGGGCTAATTTACTTTGTATGTACCATGCCGCTCCATAATTTACAGAGTTTAACTCTGTCAATGTGGTTCCTTTTGGGACCAGTTTGGTCAGTCCTATGTTAACTTTTTGCAGGATAATTTTGAATTTTGTATTCTCTTTTAGTTTAGTCAGCTTTGGGCACTCTTTCATGTCCATTTTTCTTGTTTCTTCAATCTTATTTGCCAATTCCTCTTCTAGTTCCTGCTGTTCTGGGTCTGTGTGCACCTGCATATTGTTTTGTAGATGAGCTGGTGAACTGCTCATTTTTTCGGGGAGCAGTGAGTTGCTCGTTTTTTTGGGGGGGCAGTGAGTTGCTCGTTTTTTTCGGGGGGGGCAGTGAGTTGCTCGTTTTTTCGGGGGGCAGTGAATGGTTAGTTTTTTCGGGAGGCAGTGAATGGTTAGTTTTTTCAGGGGGCAGTGAATGATTCGTTTTTTCGGGGGGCAGTGAATGGTTCATTTTTTCTGGGGGCAGTGGATGGTTTGTTTTTTCGGGGATGTACTTTTTTTGAGGGCAATCATTTTTTGGTGGTGCAATGGGTTGCGTCAGAGGGCAGATGCCATCTCTGATCATTTGCCCAACCTCCTGTTGCATCGCTTTTATTTCATCCTCCAAGAAATGTTTTTGTGTGATAAAGTTGGATTTTTGCGTGGTGAGAGTCTTACTTGGGATGTCTTTCTTACTTGGGCAGTGGTGGTGGAATATTTTTTGCCATTCTCTAGATCTCTTTGTCTGGTTTTTGGTGTATTTTATTGTGGCATATTCCATTGCCCACAGCAGTATCCACTCTTCCTCCCTCTTCCACTGACTCCTTTCAAACTGGAGTTGTTTCTCTTTATCCATCAACGGATAATCTTTTATCGCTTCCTTTTGGGCTTCTTCCTTTATTTTTTTTAGTTCCTCTGCTGTCAGATATTTTGCAATTTGTGAGGTGATCGATTGCAGTTTTGCAGTTGTGGTGGCTTCTTTCTTTTGTGGTGGTAGATCCACTTCTTTTATGCGCTCCTCAAATACTGCCTTTTTCTTTCTGCCCCACTTCTCATGCCTTGAGTAAGTGAAGCAGTGAAAGATCTTTTTCTTCTCTTCAATGGTCCAATTTACTGTGGCGTAGTTTCATTTGTTTCTTCTGGCCCATTGATGCTGTTGCTGCTGGAGTCCAGGATCAGAACTATGCTGATCTGGTGGATTATCCAGCCAAGTGCCCTTCTGTTCCAGTATTTGACTGAGTGTGTGAACAAGTGTCTTTAATACAGGTAACAAGTTCAAACAGGTGCAATTAATATAGGTAAAGAGTGCAGAATAAGAGGGCTTCTTAAAGAAAAATTAACAGGTCTGTGTGAGCCAGATTTCTTGCTGGTTGGTAGGTCTTCAAATACTTATTTGAAGCAGTAACATACGAATAAATTATATAAAAAAAAATCATACATTGTGATTTCTGGATTTTTTTGTTTTTTTTTTAGATTATGTCTCTCACAGTGGACATGCACCTAAGATGAAAATTTCAGACCCCTCCATGATTTCTAAGTGGGAGAACTTGCAAAATCGCATGGTGTACTTATTTTCCTCACTGTAAATGCAGTCCATTTACCATTTAATTAACCATATTTCATGCTCCAGCTGGCAGTCACGCACCATCCGTGTGTGACACTAAATCAAAATCAAATCAATTTTATTTACCCATTTATTTTACCAATTTTTTATTACCCACCACTTTAATCATACTTTAGATCTTGTTTTGACTTGTGGTATGGAAATTGAAGACTTAACAGTATTCCCTGAAAACCCCCTTCTGTCTGATCATTTCTTAATAACATGTACATTTACTTTAATGGACTACCCAGCAGTGGGGAATATGTTTCATTACAATAGAAGTCTTTCGGAAAGCGCTGTAACTAGGTTTAAGGATATGATTCCTTCTTTGTTATGTTCTCCAATGCCATATACCAACACAGGGCAGAGTAGCTAACTCTCGTCAATAGTTTTACATCCTCATTGAGCACAACTTTGGATGCTGTAGCTCCTCTGAAAAAGAGAGGCTTAAATCAGAAGTGCCTGACTCCGTGGTATAACTCACAAACTCGCAGCTTAAAGCAGATAACCCGTAAGTTGGAGAGGAAATGGCGTCTCACTAATTTAGAAGATCTTCACTTAGCCTGGAAAAAGAGTCTGTTGCTCTATAAAAAAGCCCTCCGTAAAGCTAGGACATCTTACTACTCATCACTAATTGAAGAAAATAAGAACTACCCCAGGTTTCTTTTCAGCACTGTAGCCAGGCTGACAAAGAGTCAGAGCTCTATTGAGCCGAGTATTCCTTTAACTTTAACTAGTAATGACTTCATGACTTTCTTTTCTAATAAAATTTTAACTATTAGAGAAAAAATTACTCATAACCATCCCAAAGACATATCGTTATCTTTGGCTGCTTTCAGTAATGCTGGTATTTGGTTATAGTCTTTCTCTCCGATTGTTCTGTCTGAGTTATTTTCATTAGTCACTTCCTCTAAACCATCAACATGTCTATTAGACCCCATTCCTACCAGGCTGCTCAAGGAAGCCCTACCATTAATTAATGCTTCGATCCTAAATATGATCAATCTATCTTTATTAGTTGGCAATGTACCACAGGCTTTTAAGGTGGCAGTAATTAAACCATTACTTAAAAAGCCATCACTTGACCCAGCTGTCTTAGCTAATTATAGGCCAATCTCCAACCTTCCTTTTCTCTCAAAAATTCTTGAAAGGGTAGTTGTAAAACAGCTAACTGGTCACATGCAGAAGAATGGTCTATTTGAAGAGTTTCCGTCAGGGTTTAGAATTCATCATAGTACAGAAACAGCATTAGTGAAGGTTACAAATGATCTTCTTATGGCCTCAGACAGTGGACTCATCTCTGTGCTTGTCCTGATAGACCTCAGTGCTGCTTCTGATACTGTTGACCATAAAATTTTATTACAGAGATTAGAGCATGTTATA